>NW_026294534.1:51363073-51420573 GCF_007827085.1 Peromyscus californicus insignis | reverse complement strand
GGAAAAAACAGGCTCCAGTAAATTTTTCCTAGAAAGTAGAGAGAATGGGTTTCAGCACTGCACAGTATATTGCAACTCCTTCCCGACTCCACCATCATAAAACAGAAGCAGCCACGAGACAATGGATAAATGAACGAGTGTGGTACACTTAAAAAAAAAAAAAGAACTTTATTGACTCCAAAGTTTGAGGTTATTGTAATTTTTCACTGTCACAAAATATTAATATTCTTTTGATTTTTCCCTCTCAGCCAACTCTAAAGTGTAAAAGGCAGAATTTGCTGACAACCATGGCAAAAACGGGCTTGCAGGCTGTAAATTGGTAGATTTAGAGGGTGAGGTCCTGCACACACTCATGTGGCTGTCAAAGGCCTCCTATTGAGGTACATCCACCCCATGGACATCAACGTCTTCTCCTTCTTCTTCTTCTTCTTCTTCTTCTTCTTCTTCTTCTTCTTCTTCTTCTTCTTCTTCTTCTTCTTCTTCTTCTTCTTCTTCTTCTTCTTCTTCTTCCTCCCCACACCCTTTCACTTTTCATTTTCACTTAACGGTGGATTCCTATCTTTTTCCTAGAAGCCAAAACCATCTGATACCAGAAAAGATAAACAAAGTCCACAATTAGTTTCAGAGTTGACCAAACATGATTTCATGCTTTTCTCATAGACAACACTCAGTAGTTCTGTGTTTGGTTGAAGCTTTGTCTGTTCAGCGAGTCTTTGGCTTGACCTGGGAGGGGTTGTTTGTAACAAGGATTAATGCAGAGGATCAGAAAAGAATTCCAAAGAAGGGAAGGGAAGAGTTAAAACAGTAGGAGGGTAACCCTTGAGGGTTATGTAGTAGTGAGCCCCTGAAATATTTGACAGAAGCAGAAGTTGATCATAAAAAGAATGATAGAAAGCAAAACTAAGGCAGAGTCACTAGGAAGTCATCAAGGACAGACCTGAGGTTCAAGGCGTGACAGGTGGAAGAAATTCAGGAGCCTTAGTCTGATGACAGACACAGAGTAAGTTTATCCTGTATCAGAAACAGAGAGCTAAAGTAATCAACGAAAGCCAACACCACGCTTAGCGCTAGTTGGTAGCAAGCTGGACCACATCTGTGAAAAGAGAGAAGAAAAGGGACGTGACAAGGCTTTAGGTAGGATGGCTCACTAAGACTTTACGCAAACAGGAAAAAAATCACACAGCGCCCCAGAATTACAAAAGACTGCCCCAAAATGATATGAGCCACACTACATGAAACGGTGCATGGTGGTGGCTCATTATGTTGTATTTTTTAATTCCCGACGTCATCGCTGTTCTCTTGTAAGTAGTGGCATGTGGTTTTTAATATGGCTTCTGGGGTTAGTGCTCTGAGAATTAGCAAGGCCTTTGCTTCACTAACTTTGTTTTCAAATTAAATATGAACCTACACCCCATAACTCCAGATAAAAAATTAGTCCCTAGTGTTGTCATATTTTCACAAAAGGACGCCAAGCCCAGAGACTTTTACAGACAATCAGACTCTGAACAAATTTCTTAGCATTATTAAGAGCTGAACTGAAAATATACTTCCAGAATCTCCAGGCTTCTTACTTTAAACAAGCATGTTCCCATGTTTCTTTAAGAACACATCACACTAGCAGGTTTGAGGGGAAGGTATTTGTTCTTTTGTTTGTTTTGTTTTCTGTTGTTGGAGTTTGAGGAGCTGGGGAAATAGAAGAAAGACCATGCAAAGGAACCTCTGTCTGTCAGCTCCAGACTCCTGCCACAATGTCCTGGCCCTTAGGGAAAGGAAAGTGTTAACTAGCAAGGACAATTTACAGCTCAGTTGCTCCCTTTCTCTCCATCTTGGAGAGCAAAGCAGTCAGCTAGAAACTGTTATAAATATCAGGAATGCCAAGGCATTTGATCCTGTACTGCTCACTGCTCAGAAGTCTGGCTGATCAATAGACATTGCTTTAATGGCCATGTTTCCTGAGCACTGCAGATAGTTTGAGCGTAAAGTTTATATTCCTTTTATGTTCTTCCTTACACAAGAATAATAGGTAAAATTGTAATGATCATGGAAGTCCTACATTATATATAAAATGTGCTATAAGACACTTCGAGTTTTAGTTCCTTAATTTTGTAATCAAACCAGTCTTTGCAAGTTCGACGAGGTCATTTATTTTAAGGTTACTAAAACGTGCAAGATGCTTTACAAAGAAAATTTTCGTGGGGGTAGGTGTGTCTAGTCGTTAATGTCACAGTCCAGGTTCAGCTTCCAGGAGGAACACTGACACAGAACTTTTATCAAGCACACATCCTCTGGCGTAGCGTGAGCCTTGCTTCGCGTCCAGCCTCTGCTTTACTGTATGCCTCGCCCATTGCTCTGACATCCCTGTTCGTCTCTGTCCTGCAGATGGTTCTGTGAGGGAAAGGAGCTGTACAACAGTCCTGACATTCAGATCCGAGGCGACGGAGAGGAGCTGCACACCTTGGTCATTGCTGAGGCCTTTGAGGACGACACAGGTCGCTACACGTGTCTGGCTACAAACCCCAACGGCTCAGACACCACATCCGCAGAGGTGTTCATTGAAGGTAAGGAGGGCGTGGAGGGGTGAAGTGTGAATGGTCTTCTGGCTGTCCTCCAGGCCTCCCTGCAGTCCTGGGAATAGAATTTTCCAGTGCAAACAGTGCTGTGGTGGTGTGGGTCAAACCTCATTTCTCCTGAACCAATCTGGAAGTCCACCGAACTCTCCCTTGAACCGTTCTGACACCTAGGCGTGCATCAACTTGTTCCTTTTCATCTCCGCCACGTTTAACTTGAATTTATTTACAATATGAAGCACACAGTTTAGTTTTTCTCTCAAGTAAATGAAGTATGAAATTGTAATTGAAACACTGTATCATCCAAAGTTATAAAAGATTTAGGGAGTTACTCATTGGGATTAGAAGTGATGAGTATTTTGAAACATTTTCATTTTTACTAAATTTGAGCATTGTGCTTTTGTTGTTGCTGTTGTTAAGACTCCTTTATTTCCACTAATTAACCACGAACTTGAATGAATTGGTGAGGATGATTTCAAAAACTAATGCTGTAAGAGCAGTTTGAGAGAATGGAATACTTCTTTCTTTTTTTATTCTTGCCATTCATTTTTATTTCGTGACTCCTTTGCCGCTACCCACACCCACCCCTGCACAGTGTGTATATACATCTTACTTTACTTTGAAAAAAAATCAAAATTGTCTGGAAAATTTAGCCTACTGTTTATTTTCATTTAGTCATTTTAAAAATTAACAATTATAAATATATATATATATACTTTTTATATAATTGTATTCACAGCCATATAATTAGACTCAAACTTTCCCCTACAATGTAGCCCTCACAGGGACCATAGACAGAACTGACTCTTATTCTTTGCCTCAAAATGGAGCTTGTAGCCAACCTGGAAGAGCCTAAGACACTCTATCACAAAAGGATCACACATTCCACTTTCAGTAACTCACAGACATGCCTTTATTCCTGGGCTAATTCCAATCTTGCTGTGAAATAGTCCCAATCTGGTTTTACCTTTTACCAGCTTCAGGGTTCATCAGCTGGAAGGAGTTTGGATGCTGAGATCCTGAGGAAAATTAACAGATGGATGAGTATTTCACGCCACTTCTTTCCTCTTCCCTGCTTCTTCTTCATTCCTTTTGCTATTTAAGACTTTCAAGAGCTGAGCCTGGACACGGTGGTACCTGTAAATCCAGCACTTGGGAGGTAGAGTCAGGAAGAGCGGAATTTAAGGCCAGCTTAGACTCCATGAGACATTATCTTATGTGTGTGTGTATTATCTTCATATATATATGAAGCTGAGTAGAAAATCTTATACACCGATATTAACTTTAGATCAGAGAATGGAATACTTCTATTATTCATTCATTAATCATTGTTTTAACAAGACCAAGCCTTGTGAAATTGGAAAACTTGGTTACCAAAGTATCATAGTTTAGGTAATATAACTATTTCTGGATCAGTACCAATAGTTTTAAGTAATCGGAGGTGCTTTACACCACACTTCTCAGATTACCTTTTAATCTACGATGTCATGGTTATCTCATAAATCAATTGCTTCTTAAAACAATAGCTAAAATTTCAAACAAGCACGAAAACACTAGAGGCCTCTGCTATGTTAACCTTCAGTTATCAGGTATTTTGTCTAATTACGTTATACTTCTTCATTGCCAAAGCAAAAGAAAATACGGTCTGAACTCTTGTCTAGAGCACCTTCAAGAGCTAGCAAAGGAGTTTGAAAAGTAACAAGTGTGGCTGACTGAAAACTGGTACCTTTGCTTTTAAAAGGACTTTCCACCTTGTATAAGGGTTTTCAGGAACCTCTAGCAACCTTGTCCTCTTAAGGAAAGCAAACAGTCCACGGCCAATGCCAATTACCTGTACGCACTTGTAAAGCACACACACACACACACACACACGCACACTCACACAGGCATGCAGATAAATCTCTTTAAGCCTCCCTGTCAGTCCTTTGAGGCATTTCTCTGATTTCCATTTTGCAAATGAGAAACAGACCCAGAAAGTTTGAGAGGGCTCCTCCAATTTAAAGTGCATGTTCTTAACCACTCCACCACACTGGTAAATATTTTCAAGTGCTTCATACATGAAAAATCAATGGCAAAGAGAAGTCTCATCTCATAATGAGTTATTAGTAAACGTCACTAATGAGCAGGTCTATAGTGAATGTCGTGTGGCATTTTAGAACACAGTGAGGATGACTGAAAGAAACCTGCTTGCAGATTACGACACCTTAAAATGCAACACCTCATTTGCTTGGAGGCTTGCTAGAAATAAATGGCAATTTTTTTTCCTATGTGCAGTCTTCCTGTTATACTCATTAAATTCTCTTAAGCCCCTGGTCATCAGTTTTTGTGGGTCTTGATAGTATGTGACCTTAGATACATTGAAGGGAGGATAAAAGAGCTGGGCAAAGCAAGAGAAGGAGCAAATAAGATTCATCTTCCTAAGAATAACATAAACCACTACAGAAACTGGCTAACATTGACCTTGTTAAATATGGATAAATATTAAAGTTTTAAGTGAAAAATTTAAGTGTATATTAACCCCCGAGAGCAATGGCATGAAATGGGAGTCAAGCTCAGGCACATTCTTAGTCTCGCTGAGAGAGAGTCCCAGTAAGCAATGTTTGCATTCACTAATTCCAGCACTGATTGCATGTAGGCCTTGCTCAAACACATCGCCAATTCTACATCAGCAAGGAGCCACTAGAGGTCTACCAGAAGCAAAGAGCTTCTGTAGAGCTTTAAATGTCAACAAAAATCTTTTCTGAATGTTCCCAAACCTACCAGTTAGAAATTATCTAAATGCCATTGATTGGGCCCACAGGACAGCAGTGTCCAAAGGGCCACTTGCCGCCAAACCTGGCAACCTGATTTTGGGACCCACATGGCCGAAAAGAAGGGACCCCCAAGAGTTTTCCCCTGGCCTCCACACACGTGCTGTGGTATATGTGCCATCGTGGGTGTGCGTGAGCACATGCGATAGTAATAGCAACAGGAATGACGTAATAATAAGTAAGATTATGGGTGGGGAGTTGAAACAAATTTAAGAGGTTAAATAATGATTGTGTGTGTGTGTGTGTGTGTGTGTGTGTGTGTGTGTGTGTAAGCACACGCGCGTGCACGCTTCCATGCTCACCTGTGAGTCAAAGATTCAAACCCAGGCATCTGCCTCTTCTTCAGTGCTCCAGAAGAAAAGGAAGAAGAAATTCTTATTATCCCTGAGGCTGCTATGATCCTGGCCTTGCTCTGCTCTTACAGCATTTTTTAGGACACAGTGAACTGTTCTTGGCCATCCTCACATGTATATTTAATGACTGCTATGAAACACGCACTGGTCCCAACCCGAAGCTCACATTAGTGAACACAGCCGTTCTGAAGCTCACATGCCAAAAGAAAGGAGGAGGAGGAGGAGGAGGGGGAGGAGGAGGAGGGGGGAGGAGGAGGAGGATTGAGAGGAGGGGGAGGACCCAAAAAAACTTAAAAATCCAAGACCTGGCAAGTCTATGAAGGAAATAAAGAAAGCTGGGTGGGTGGAAAGCCACTCTGGAGAGGTGACGTTTGACCTAAAACCAAGAGAGAAGAGCAGGAAAAAACTAGGGAAAATTCCAGGCAGAGAGAAGACATGCAAACGCCCTGGGTGGGGAAGACCAGGAGGGCAGAAGGAACCAAAAGAAATTCAAGGTACCTAGACATCATCAGCCGGGTGATGGGGACAAAGGCAACTTAGAAATGAAAAGGTTTGTTTTAGCTCAAACTTCCAGGTTTGGGTTCATTATTTCCAGAAAGTCAAGGTGGCCAGAACTTGAAGCAGCTAGGCACATGACATCCATAGTCAAGAGCAGAGAAAAATGAAGGCTTGCAAGCTTCATGTTGTTTAATTTGCCCTTTACACTTAGAGAGTCTAAGATCCCCTGCCTAGAGAATAGTGCTGTCCATAGTGGGCTGGGTCTTGCCACATCTATCAGCATAATCAAGACAATCCCCCATGGACACGCTCACAGATGCTCACAGACCAACCTATTTTAAGCAGTCTCCCACTGTCTTCCATGATATATTGTATCAAGTTGACAGTTCAAACCAACCATCATCTGGGCAAAAGGAAGCGGCTTCAGGAAAGGGGGAGCTTGTCAGCAGTGTCCATTCTGATGAGAGGTCAGATTTTGAGGTCAAGGAGCAAACCACTGACTTCAGCAACGCTGGGCATGGTTGGTGACTGTAGCAAGAGGGAATTGGGGGTGCCAGGGGCATCAAGAGTTGAAGCGAGTTGCAAGAAAGTTTGCAAACTATGTAATTGGTAGCAGGTATTAGACGGTCATTTGGGAAGTTTCCCCACGTCACCACCAGAAGCTGGCAGTGTTACGAGATATTATGTGGGGACCCCGAGGGTATCCCGCATGTGCAGGGAAACATACTGGCAGGCTGGCAGGCAGGCAACCCACTCTATGGGGGCATGGCGGCGGAGCAGCGGGTGGGTACTACATTCCCACGGAAATGGTTTATTATAATAGAGAGATGGAGAAAAGATAGGAAAGAGGGAGAGAAGAGAGAAGGGACTTCAAGGGGTGCACACCTCATGGGAGTGGAGAAAGAAAGGAAGGGACAGAATTTTTCCTTAAGAAGAGGCTTCTACATCAGGACACAGGGCAGCCCCAAGGGGTAGGACTTCAAGGGGCGGATCAGAATATTAACAGGCAGTATCTGGAAAATGGTATGAGGTCATAAGGATGGTTTGTTTGCAGTCTGTTTTCAGGGCAGGAGTTACTGGAATATGTTTATATGCCGATGAAAAGACATAATGGGGGAAAATTAGATTATGCAGAAGAGAGGGAGATTAAGATATAAAGTCCTTAAGTGAGAGGAGAATGTGGCTCACATGTGTACAGGATGGGGAAAGAGGTGCCTCTCCTGGGCTAGATAGTAAAGGAAGAGTCTCAAGAATATGTAAATAGGAAAAATAAACAACATGTGAAATAAATTCACCCCAATTTTCCACCACTCTCTCCTCCTACCTGTCAAATGAATTATAGGGATTGGTATAGCTTTAAGAATTCTGGAAGATCTCATCCACTTCTCCTTCGCTGGGCCATCCATGTGCCCCTCCTAGGGTCTTTCCCTGTTAGCTAGCCTCTCTGAAGCTGTGGTTGGAGTCTGGCCATCCATTCCCTCACATCTAGTATCCATCCCTGGTGCATGGGCAGGCTTTTGGGAGCCCAGTGACTGTGGTGTGGTGCCTTGTGCAGCCTTGGTGCAGTGGGGAGGGGCTTGGACCTGCCTAGGCTCAGTGTGCCGGGCTCTGCTGACTCCCCATGGGAGACCTCGATTTGGGGGATGTGGGGATGTGGGGTGGCTTGGGAGGGAGGGTTGGGGGGTGGGAGGAGGGAGGAGATGGGATCTATAGGTGGTTTGTGGAGTGAGTAGAAAATGTCTTAATAAAGAAAAATGAAAAATAAAAGAATTCTGGAAGGAGGCAGGGTGGGGCCTCTGGAAACTGGTGCGAAGGAAACTGGCTTGAACTAGACCTTGTGGACATGAAGGACGTGGATCTGGAGGGGAGGACAGGAAGTCAGCATCGCAGCCAGAGAGGCTGGACAGGAATGCCAAAGAAAGAGGCAAGGAGGCAGGTACCGCTTGACATGAGTCTGTATTCACTCCATGCTGAGTAACCAGATGAGTGAGATTTGGAAATAAGCCATGATGTAGCACGGGCAAATGTTCCTTCTGCTCCCAGGAGATCAAGCCCCAAATGCCAGACAGACCACTGTGGTGTACCAGTGTCTGACGTCAAATGGATTTCCAAGCACATATTCCTTCTGCTAGATTTTTTTAATTAGAATTTTTATTGATTTTTAAAATATTTCCTATTAAATTTTTTCATTTATTTTACATACCAACCAGTTTCCCCTCCCTCCTCTCTTCCAGTTCCCTCCCCACACCTTCTGTCTAACCCCTCCCACCCACTCCTCCTCCATTCAGAAAGGGGCCCTCCCATGGGTGTCAACAAAGCATGGCATATTAAGTTGAGGCAGGATCAAGCTCCTCCCCCTGCACCAAGGCTGGGTGAGGCATTTCAGCCTGGGAAATAGGTTCCAAAATGCCAGCTCAAGTGACAGGGTCAGGTTCTGATCCCACTGCTAGAGACCAAGCTACACATCTGTTATCCATATACAGAGGTCAGTCCCATGCAGGCTCCCTAGCTGTCGGTCCAGAGTCTGGGAGCTCCCACGAGCTCAGGTCAGCTGTCTCTGTGGTTTCCCCATCATGATCTTGACCCCCCCTTACTCATACAATCCCTCCTCCCTCTCTTCAACTGGACTCCTGGAGCTCAGCCCAGTGCTTGGCTGTGAATCTCTGCACCTGCTTCCACCAGTTACTGGATGAAGGTTCTATGATAACAATTAGGGTAGTCACCAATCTGATTACAGGGGAAGGCCAGTTCAGGCACCCTCTCCACTACTGCTAGGAGTCTTGGCTGGGTCATCCTTGTGGATTCCTAGGAGTTTCCCTGGTACCAGGTTTCTCCCTAACCCCAAAATGGCCCCCTCTATCAAGATATGGCCCTCCTCCATCCAGCCCCCAGCTCAACCAACCCAATCCCTCATGTTCCCATTCCTCCACTTCCTCCCCTCCACCTTCCCCTCTCCCCAACCCCAGTCTACCTAGGACATCTCATCTATTTCCCCTTCCCAGGGCAATCCATGTATACCTCTTAGGGTCCTCCTTGTTAGCTAGCTTCTCTGGGATTGTGGATTGTAGCCTGGTTATCCTTTGCTTTACATCTAATACCCACTTACCAGTGAGTACATACCATGTTTGTCTTTCTGAGTCTGGGTTACCTTACTCAGGATAATTTTTTTTCTAGTTCCATCCATTTGCCTACAAATTTCAAGATGTCATTGTTTTTTACAGCTGAGTAGTACTCCGTTGTATATATGTGCCACATTTTCTTTATTCATTCTTCCATTAAGGGGCATCTAGGTTGTTTCCAGGTTCTGGCTATTACGAACAATGCTGCTATGAACATAGTTGAGTAAGTGTCCTTGTGGTATGACTGAGCATCCTTTGGGTATATGCCCAAGAGTGGTATAGCTGGGTTTTGAGGTAGATTGATTCCCAATTTTCTGAGAAACCACCATACTGGTTTCCAAAGTGGCTGTACAAGTTCGCACTCCTACCAGCAGTGGAGGAGTGTTCCCCTTACTCCACATCCTCTCCAACATAGGCTGTCATTAGCATTTTTATCTTAACTATTCTGATAGGTTAAGAGGGTATCTCAGATTCCTTTTGATTTGCATTTCCCTGATAGTAAGGATATTGAACAATTTTTTTAGGTGTATCTTGGCCATTTGAGATTCTTCTGTTGAGAATTCTCTGTTTAAATCTGTACCCCATTTTTAATTGGATTATTTGGTATTTTGATGTCTAGTTTCTTGAGTTCTTTATATATTTTGAAGATCAGCCCTCTGTCAGATGTGAGGTTGCTGAAGAACTTTTCCTATTCTGTAGGCTGCCTTTTGTCTTATTGACAGTGTCCTTTGCCTTACGGAAGCTTCTCAGTTTCAGGAGATCCCAATTATTAATTGTCTATCTCATTATCTGTGCTATTGGTGTTATATTCAGGAAATTGTCTCCTGTGCCAGTGCATTCAAGGCTATTTCCTACTTTCTCTTCTATCAGGTTCAGTGTAACTGGATTTATGTTGAGGTCTTTGATCCACTTGGACTTGAGTTTTGTGCAGGGTGATAGATATGGACCTATATGCATTCCTCTACATTTGAACAGCCAGTTATGCCAGTACCATTTGTTGAAGATGCTTTCTTTTTTTCCATTATATAATTTTGGCTTCTTTGTCAAAAATCAGGTGTTCATAGGTGTGTAGATTTACATCAGGGTCTTCAATTCAAATTCATTGATCTACCTGTCTGTTTTTATGCCAATACCAAGTTGTTTTTATTACTATAGCTCTATAGCAGAGCTTGAAGTCAGGGATGGTGATACCTCCAGAAGTTCCTTTATCATACAGGATTATTTTAGCTATCCTGGGTTTTTTGTTTTTCCATATGAAGTTGAATATTGTTCTTTTGAGGACCAGAAAGATGGCTCAGTCATTAAAGGCTAGGCTCACAACCAAAAATATATTACATATTTTAAAATGATTTTTCCTAACATTTTATGAAAAGCCAATGGATTGCTTTGCCTTTTACAGTGGCTGCGTGCGTCAAAATTAGATCATTATCAGGATGGAGGGAGTTGATCCTGGAGTGGTGCCTGGCATGTGATGCTGGCTATTCTGAAGATCATCACAGAAATAGTATTTTCCTTTAAAAAAAAATCTAAAGAGTGCATGTGTGCACACACACACACATATACACACATAAAAAAAAAAATAAAATAAAATCATGCATAGCCTGACTAAGATAGCCCTGTGATTTTTCTCTGTGTGTATGTGTTGCTGGGAACTGAAGCCAGGGTTTCCGGCATGCTAAGCACACACTGTACCATCAACCCAATGGTCACTTTTAGTATGTTGCCATTTCTTATCTTTTTCCTGTGTGTGCTCTCTACTTTAAATAGCCTTTGGTACCTGGTTTGTTTGTTTGTAGTTTAAATTATTGTTCCCAAGCATCTACCCAGGTCATCAACATCCCTCTTTTCTGATCAGCAAGTAGCACACAGGAGCAGACATTAGCGGGAGGGAGGTTCAGCGGGAGGGAGGTTCAGCGGGAGGGAGGTTCAGCGGGAGGGAGGTTCAGCGGGAGGGAGGTTCAGCGGGAGGGAGGTTCAGCGGGGAGGGAGGAACTGCCTGCCCTCAGGTGAGGATTTGGTCTGTTACAGCCTGCTGCAGCTGCTTTGACACCTGAGACACAAGGTGACATTGGCATTCCACAAGGGCTGGACAGGTGCAGAAAACACTCCAGAGACACTAATGTTTTTACCTTTTAACTCTTTCTCAGATGATCAAACCCAGGGTCTTCCATGTGCTAGTCAGGCGCTCTGCAGCTGTGCTGTATAGCACAGTCCAAAGAAGTCTGTCTGTCTATTTGTCTGTCTGTCTGTCTTTGTTTTGTTTAAGACAAGATTTCTTTAGTAGTCCAGACTGACCTTAAACTCACTAGAATCCTGCTCTTCTAGGATACAAATTCAGTCCCATATCACAATGCCTGGCTCCTAGAGTAAGTCTTTTGTTCTTGTTCCTTCTGTAAGGTGGTGGTGGTGGTGGTGGTGGTGGTGGTGGTGGTGGTTGTTCGGACAGGGTCAGACTAGTTAAAGCTAGTCTGGGACTCAGCTCCTTAAGTAGTCCAGATTAACCTTAAATTCAAGGTTATCCTCCTGCCTCAGTCTCCCAAGGGCTGTAAAAAGAGGCGTAAGCCACCACATATAGGAAGAATGATTTTTTTTTTTTTCTTTTGGTTTTTCGAGACAGGGTTTCTCTGTGTAGCTTTGCGCCTTTCCTGGAACTCGCTTTGGAGACCAGGCTGGCCCCGAACTCACAGAGATCCGCCTGCCTCTGCCTCCCGAGTGCTGGGATTAAAGGCGTGTGCCACCACCGCCCGGCAAGGAAGAATGATTTTTTAGAAGGGCCAGCAACATGACTCAGCAGGTGAAGGCACTTGCCACAAAAGCCTGGCAATGTGAGTTCAATCCCCAGAACCTACGTAAGAGAGTGGATGGAGAGAACTGACTCTATAGAGTTGCCCACTGACCTACACATGTGTACTATGACATTTGTGCCCCTCTACACACACAAATTTTTTTAAACAAGAATGACTTAGAATAGAAATCGTCAGAGGAGAAGTATCATATTTCTTACACACTAGGAATGTTTGGAGTCAGGTGAGAATAGCCGTTTCTCTCCCATATTTCTGAGCAGGCCAAGACAGCCTGGGACCATATCCGCAGGACTTTGTTCCCCTCACAGTCAATTTTATGATCCAATTAAGCCGCTATCTCAGAATAGCCCTGCCCATACTGATAACAGCCTTTCTTGGTAGTTTCTGGGGACTCCCCTGCTTAGCCCCTCCCACCTCCGCATCCCAGAGAAAGCTTCCTTCTCCTCTAAAGCCTGCTTCCAGGCTTCCAGGTACTTTGCCTGTTTTTTTCTATGCAACCTCCCCTCCCCAGCAGCTAATCCTGCAATCCTGTCCCCGTCACCACCCTCAGTCATCACCACCCACAGTGTCCCGTCAACAAACTCCAGGCCTTCAGCTCTAGCCTGGAAACCTGCCCTATGTATCGAACTGGTCTCAACTGCTCCTTGTCCAGCTCCACACACTCCACTCCCTGTCCCCAAACAAGCCTTGCAATTCCCTAACCGCATGTACTCATTCCAGCAGAGGCTAAAGGCCAGCCCTTGGCTAGCATGGAAATAAGCACTCTGAGGAGTTCAGATATGTACAGCCTACAAGGTCACGGGGGTGGGGGTGGGGGGGGGTGGCAATTCAAAACAAGAGTGCGGCTTGTCACCACCTCTGCGAACGAACGAACGTACCTACCAGCTCGGTTCTTCCATTTTCCTGCCTATGCATCAGGCATAACTTACTTACCACCTCTGCGAACGAACGAACGTACCTACCAGCTCGGTTCTTCCATTTTCCTGCCTATGCATCAGGCATAACTTACTTCTCGGTGAAGTTCTAATGGGGTCTAATAATCCAGTGGTGCTACGGGCCAAGCTGACTGCTGAGTAAATATTAAATATTCACAGTTTGGTACCTCAGTACTCAGAGGATTGCCACCCGGGCAGAAAGGATAGGTGCTACGCACGGTGTGAGCAACAGGCACTGAGAATTCAGAGAAGACGGCAAAATGATGACCTTACAAGACAGAACAGCAAGCCTGTGTCCTAGGAAAGTGGGTTCAGAACTGCAGATAAACAACAAGATAAACATTGAAACCTGGCAAGACAGGCTGCTCTCTCCCTCCCCTCCATCCTTAGGAGCCTTCCTTGCTCACTGCTTGGAAGTGCAAGCCCACTCCATTCCTGTCGCTGCCCACACCCCTCTCCTGCTTTCTCTTTTCCCTGTTTTACCATATAAGGTATTTAGTTCTTGCTCCTCTATCTGTGTGCTCACAAGAACAGGACTCTACGTGTGTGTGTGTGTGTGTGTGTGTGTGTGTGTGTGTGTGTGTGTGTGTGTGCTGAATTTCTTTGGGACCACACCCCGGCTCCCTAAGTACTGTTCACCAAAGAGGACATTGCAATTCTGTGGATCAGGATCTTGCGACTTATAAATGCTGAAACTTCTGGCAAGGAAATCATGAAATCAGTTGCATGTCAGATATGAGGAGTTCTCATGTAGACTCCGACATCTTCTCGTGCCTTAACAGGAAAGGTGTGCGCTAGGAAAAATTAATCTGACATTAAGAGAAGGGTGGATTTGTGAGGAAAAGAAACAGGAGGACATGGGCCTTTGTGGCAGTTCAGGAGCCAGGTGAAGAACACCCACACTGAAGAAGGAGGGAACAGAACAAGCATTCCAGCAGGGTTACCTCAGCATGACTGTTTTCAAGGTCAACAAGAGACCTGAGAGACTTACTGCAGTAGAGGCATGGGAGGGAATTCAAGCAGTCCTCCGAGAGAACTGAGTGTACATAGACATTCTATATGTACTGATGGGTACCGTGTGCAAACTTCATTGAGTAGGAATCCATTTGTCTACCTGTGTACACAAATGTATGTGTGTCGATGGATTAAACTGAAAAGCATATGCCAGGTATCTATCAAATAGTGTTGAGGAAGCTGCCCACTGATCCTACCCAATTTACATAAGTCTGTACTTCATGATTATTTTTTTAAATATATTTTCATTAATTATTTGGCAACTCTGCACATGCATGAAATCTATTTTAGTCACATATGCATGTATTGTAAGGTAATTTGAAAACCCCGAATGAAAATTTTATTCTAAAAGAAACATCAGAAATTTAAATCTGTTGTTTAAAATATCATGATACCCAGTAGGTACCCACTGAAGGTTGAGGCTGGTGAGATAATTTAGTACACTGGCAGAGGAACTGGCACTCAGGCATGAACTCAACCCCTAGATCCAATAAGATGTCAAGACAGACATCCAAATTTGAAAGTTCCGCTGACCTCCACATGCACAGGCACGCACACACACACACACACACACACACACACACACACACACGATAAAAATAAATATTTAAATATTAAAAATAAATATTTAAAGTGCAAGGGCTGGGGAGAGGGCTCACTGGAAAAGAATGGTTGCTGTACGGACATGAGGACCTGAGTTTGAGTTCCTACCACTCATGTAAAAAGCCATACATGGCTGTATCAGAAAGCAGAGCATTGAGGGGTGGAGACACGCGGACTGACTGGTTGAGCAGCCAGCTTAACTGAAACAGTGAGCATCCAGGACAGGGAGAAGCCCTGTCTCAAGGCAATAAGGCAGACAGCTGCAGAAGGAAGTCACAGCATCCCTCTCTGGTCTCCACACACACTCATGGGCATGAATACACACTCACCAGCATGTTCCACAACACTCACACACACATAAAACAAACTAGTTTTAAAAATCAAATACAGTTTAACTTGAGCTAAAAATACAACAAGTTGACCCTTAGTTCGGGAACAAAATGAGTTTGGGAGGATGTGATCCAAAAATCAGGGAGCCTATGAATTCAGTAGTGAAGCCACTATCCCACGCAGATGAAGGGTCAGGAAGCCAAGTCTGACTCATGAGTGGTAAAGACATCAGCAGCCCACACCTTGTGATCCCCCAGGGTTAAAGTTTAAAACCATGGGCATTTTTCCACAAAGACACTCACATCTGTCTCCTAGTTGTCTAGCTATGAGGAAGGATGGATGGCTGTGATGGCCAACGTGATAAAAATGAAGCTAATAATAAGCCCGACATGGCAAGAACAGTGGTCTAGAGCAAGCTATTAATAGTACTTTTAAAAGATTATTTTCTGAAGAAACAGTAAAAAGGGATTTGACACTGAATCATCCTCAGTTTCGTGTGCATTTGTAGCACAAATAAGGCTGCATGTTACTATTACAAATGAAGACCATTACTCTGGAATTCTTCTAGAAGCTAATGCCACCCACATCCTAACTGTGTCATGATTTCTAATGTCTTCCCAGGAGCCAGTTCGACAGACTCTGACAGTGAAAGCTTACCTTTTGTATCAAAAGCTGGAGCTATGCCACAGTGAGTGTCTTTGAGTCCCCCCCCCCCCCCCCCCCCCATTGGCCCTTGTAACATGGAAGGGTAGCAACCACTTGGTTTTGAAGCCGAATGTGCTGGGATGGGAAGGGTCAAGCCATGTCCATCAGAGATCAAGTGTTTGCAACTGGGACACCATTTCTGCCTTCACATGAATTTAAATGGTGGGGGTCTGTATTTCATCATGAGTATGCTAAAATTGAGCCAAGTGCTGTTGTTAGCTTCAGAGACAGCCAGGGAACTGATTTGTAAGTAAATGACAGGATCAGTCACACTGAGAGGAAAACTAATTTGGCTATTGCTAAGGTGTGAATGAGGATCAAAAACATTTAATTGGGCCAGATATTGATTTTCTTTTATATAAAAATATTTTGCTAGTTAAGCCTTATATCTGAAAGGACCAGAATTTGGTTATCCCAACAGAGATGTGGGTTACTAGTAAAATGTTACTGTCTCCTTTATTTTACAAAAGCATATTCAAGTCTACCTGAGTTTGGGAGAAAACTCCATTAATGCTGAGATGTGCTAACAAATGTTTTAATTTGCTAGTAAATACGTAACAGTTTTATTTATATATATATATATATATATTAATTTCCCCGACTAGATCCTTACTCATTAATGCAAGTACTGTATTGTAAGACTATTACAATAATAATATAATCATATATAATTTGAAAAGTCATGTCCATTCCACATCAGATAGTCACAGATGTTAAAGGAACGTATAGTGTTGTACACTTTACCTGTCCTGATTCAAGTTCAAGTTCAAGTTAAGTCCTCACAGCCTCTTGGCCATGAGGAGCCTGGAACTTGACTCCTCTAGATTTTTCCTTTCCATTTCACTGAAACTCTGAGCACGAAGACAAAAATGCCAAGCTATCCCCACCCACATTAGAAGCCAGCACAAAGGACAGCTGCTAGCCCTAAAACAAACACTAAAACTGAGTTAAAATATAGGACCCTCACCGTAAAGATGTCAAATATTTGCCTACTGATAAAGACTGGAGTTTTATTTTCTCTTGAGATTATTTTAAGGATAACACCTTAAAAATCTTTGTCCCTGTGAGTTGTCTCTGGCTACTTACCTTTCATCTGTGTGTTTATTAAAGTTCATTCTATCCATGCACTGACCACACAGCTCTTTGTGGCTATCTGTTTTAATGAATTCCAACTTCTGAAACAAATTTTAATAGGAGCAGACTGAGTCTACAAAAAGAAGGCCAGATCTTCTGTAAAATTATTTTTTTAAAAACCTTTGCTGATTTGGAAACAAAAAACAAAAACAAAAAAAAAAACCTAACACTTGCTTCTCTGTTTTCCAGAGCTCAAAAGAAAACCACTTCTGTTTCCTTGACCATAGGAACCTCATCTCCCAAGACAGGAGTGACCACAGCTGTGATTCAGCCCTTATCTGTTCCTGTGCAACAGGTAATTGTGCCTGGAGCTCCCAAGGAGCTGAGTTCATGAGCAGGCTGCTCTGTTTGAAGAATAGGACTTTGAGTCTAACTGACACATTCCCTGGTAACATTTTCTAAGTAAAAACACAGTTAAAGGAAGAAAAACCCACCGTTAATGGTCTCAGTTTAACTCATTGAGAATACTCTCTCCAGGTGGTGGTGGTGTATGCCTTTAATCCCAGCACTTGGGAGGCAGAAGCATGTGAATCTTTGTGAGTTCCAGGACAGCTAGGGCTGTTACACAGAGGAACTCTGCCACAAAAACCAAAACAAACAAACAAACAAATTTAATCAAAAGCACACAGTAACTCAACAGCTCTAGTCACATAGGAAGCTTGGAGAGGATGATGGCACCTGCCCTAGGTCTATCTGTCTGTCTGTCCTCCAGTGTGCCTACTCTCTGTCTTTTCATCCAGTTCTCATCTTATTAGAGAGACCAGGAAAGTTCACACACCAGCAGGAACTTTTCCTGTCTCTGAAGGCCAAACAGTATGGCGTAGAAAAAACAATTCCAATTCTTTGCCTTCACTCTACTGTTTTAATATTGGTTTAATATCAGTACAAGACTGCTTTATCAAAGGAAGACCAGCTACTGGAAAGGAACTGTAGTGAGTTTACTTCTCAAACACCATCAACATTATTTTTTAAGTTAAAAAAAATCTAAATAATAGATGTGATGTAAATCTTTAATTACAACACTTGTAGAAGGCTCCCCTGACACTCTTGGTAGTGAATCTCTCCCTACTGAAGAGATTTGTCTCATGTGAATTCCCATGCCTTCCATCAGCTTTTATTACCTATAACATTATCCATAATATTACCCAGAAGGATTATAGTAACTACTGCATGTCATACATACTTTGTAGCATGTAGAGGATGAAATCAGTAGAGAAAAGACACTTTTGTTCACAAAACTTGAGAAGAATCAACAAAATGGCAGATACAATAGATAATTCCTTTAAACTCCTGAACCAGAACGACATTTCTAAAATTATCTCTGGTCAAATCCACAGGCAGTTTCTGTCCAAAAGTTTGACTTTAAAATATTGACAGGCGTTTATTGGGATGGGAAGCACTGTGCTAGACACTTGATTGCAGAAAGAAGTCATCAGCCCCACTCCTTTCCAGTCTATAGACTCCGCTGGGGAGAACCTGAGATCCTTCCTAACGTGGCTGAATTCATTGTGAAATACAGAACGGAAAAATATACAGTGGCATATAGATGCAAACGCAATCATTATGTGCAGAGTGCATTTCAAGTGGTTTATTTCTACAGGAATACTGAGTAATGCATCCTAGTTTGCAGATGTGAGGTGGAGGTGCTCATCATTTCTTCCTGGTGGGCACAACGAGTGGGAAAGTTTAACACTTGAGAGTCAGAGTGCCCGGGTTCGAATCCCAGCTCTTACTAAAGGGACTTTTGAACAAACGTCTCTGGGCCTAATTCCTTCATCTGCAGAATGGAGATTGTCATGCCAACAGTCTCACAGCAGTGTTCTGAAGGGTCTCTGAGATGGTCTTCATATGACATTTCAAACAATGTCTGACATGGAGCAGTACTATAAATGTGACCATATAGTCTTTGGATGTCAAAGACAGTGAAAAGTGAGACACAGACCTCCCAAATGACAAGCCTTTGACAAGTAAAAAGTCTTTCAGGGACAATGAGTAGACCTTACTCTGTAGCAGTACTCTGTACTCACTGCTGTAGCAGCTCCAGAGCACTGTGATGTGCCATGATGTATTCAGACACATGGTATCAGATTGCTATCAATTTATAAGTGGATAAATCCAGATTACTTGAAAATAAGCAATTTAACACTCGCACACAAATTTTCATTCACTACTTTTTATTTTCCATTCACAATTCTGGAACCTTTTACTTCCCCCTGAGATGGATGCTAGTCAATAAACTTTTCAGGACCTTGAGCTTTTTACACATCAGTAAATGAGTTTCACTTCTTTCCCTCGTATTTCCTATTCTCCTTTATTGAAAGAATTCACATGAAAAATTAGATAGGTAGATGTTCCCATAATTTACTATGCTCTTCATTGCCAATAGCTTATCTTTTTGATTCAATGAATCCAGACTGTATTTTAAAATAAAATATAGTGTCTGTGAGAACTTCTAAACAGACCCCTGTGGAAGTCCCACACACAGAAATCCATTTGGTAATAGCATTTAAAAGCTCCCAGATTCCCCTAGGACCCGGGGAACTCTTACCTCCAATATCCTTTTGAAGAGAGAAGAGGAACAGATGTGAAATGAGGGAGCTGAACAATGTCTGTGCTGTAAGAGCAGGCTGGCGGGTGATGGATGACGAGACTTTCATACGCTCGATTCATTCAAGTGGAGGAATCTCACAGTGAAAGGTTTCTTTGGTCTATCTTTTCAGAGATTTATATATTGAGAATCCGATCCATGTGTCTCTACTCTTGCAGGTTCACAGTCCGACTTCGTATCTCTGCCGACCCGATGGAGCCGCCACGGGCTGTCTTCTTCCTGTTTTTACTAAGGTCTGACATCTGGAAGTCTCATTCTCTGTGTTTGCTTTAGTCCTTACATTTCATTCACATGTGACTTTATGTAGCAGCCTTTAAGATTTGAAATGAAGATATTAATAGGCAGGTCATCATGGTTACCTTAGGGGATAGGTAGGTATTCATTGAATAATGACTGTGTGGCCATTTTCTTAGGCAAGGTTTGAGAAACATGGCAGGCAAAACCAGATATCTGATCTAATGGGAAAGCCAAGAGAAGTATGAATAATAAGATAGAATTCATTATTTAAATTTTTTCTTTCTTTATAGCTGGGCACGGTAGCATATGCCTATAGTCCCAGCAGTTAGAGGCTGAGGTAGGAGGATTTTTAAGAGTTTGAGGCCATGACTGGTCTGTACAGTGAATCCCAAGAATTAATCAGTTTCCCTTTTTACTCCCAATGAAATCTCTTGAAAGATCTAGGAAGCTTCACAGGAAGAAAAAAAAATACAAATAAGCAAGCAAACAAATAAGCACAAAACCTAATTTTCCATTTAAGTTGCTAAAATACATCGCCAAGTTGAATGAGTCTCGTGTTACTGGATGACTGCAGAAGTCAGAAACCAGTCCATGTAGATTTTCTTTCTTTCTTTTTGAGGAAAAGTCTAAAGCTTAATTGAAAGACATTTTAAAAGGCCAAAGAGGAGGAAAGATAAGCCATTTTCATGTCAAAAGACTAATGAAGTCATTAGTTCCCAGCTATAGCTAATGCAAATTTAGCTGAACTCCCAAAAGTTCCTTGTTTCTATCCATTTGTTTGATATAGAATTTAGCAACCTGGTTCTAAGAGTTATGACATATATATATTGTGTGTATATATATATATATATATATATATATATATATATATATACATATACAAATACCCAGGGTCCTACTGAAGAAGTAAACAGAGCAGTGTTAGGGAAGAAGTACATTTGTCCTATAAGGTATCAAGGCTTCCTAAAGATTATATGATAGTTATAATAAAGCACGTCTAATCTGAAATGCTTTAAAAGCTAAAACTTTGAACATTGATCGAAGGCCTATAGTTGCCGCCTCATGGGACAAGTCTCAGTCAATACACAGGTGTACTAAAAGCACCGTCTAAAAAAATCTCCTTGGGAGACATGAATAAGGTATTTAGAAAACATTAACGAATTCCGTGTTCGCTTGTCTCCGTCTCAGCGTGCGTTCTGTTGCTGTGACAGACACCATGACCGAAAGCAACCTGGGGAGGAAAAGGTTTATTTGGCCTTCACTACCGGGTCCCGGTCCATCATTGAGGGAAGCGAGGGCAAGAACTCACAGCAGAAATCAAGATCACTTCTGCTTACTGGCTAGCTTCCCAGCTTCTGCTCAGCTAACTTTCTTATACAGTCCAAGATGCCTTGCACAGGGGATGGTACCACCCACAGTGGGCTGGGCCCCCTCCTGCATCAATCAGTAATCAAGAAAATGCCACCCTGGCCTGCCCACAGGTCGGTCCGATGAAGGCAATCCCTCAGCTGAAACTCACGCAGGTAATTCTAGGCCATGCCAAGTTGACAGCAGAAGCTAACTAGGAGAGGTCCTAGCCCAAGATATCCCCATATGGTGCAAACATTCCAATATAAAAAAAAAAAAAAAACCCAAATCCAAAGCACTTAGATAAAGGCACAAGTCTCATCAAATTGATGAAGACTCAGAACAGCACCCACAGAGATGCTCCAATAACTGCAGGCACGTAGAGATCACTTAGGGACACAATGAATTTGTCAGGGGGGGTTAAAAAATATTTTTTTAATTGGACTCCACACTTATCACAAAAATAAATTCCAAGTAAACTGGAGATGAATGAGAAAACAAATCTATAAAACTTCTGTGAGGAAGCCTGAGGGGGCCACACCTGTCAACCCTGCCCTCAGGAGGCTGCAGTACAAAGACTGCTGTGAGTTCAAGGCCAGCAAGAGCTGTGCAGTGAGTTCCACATCAGCCTGGACCGTGGTGTGTGAACCTACCTCAAGAAAGAAAGAGAGACAGGGAGAAGGAATGTCTGTCTGGCCACAGCAAAAGCAGCTTCAGTATCTCCATGTAGAAAATCAAACTTAGTAAAAACTTCTTCCTAAACACTCACTGTTTCCAGTGAGCATAGAAAACACATGCTAAACCCCGTCTTGAAAAACCAAAAGAAAAAAGGAAGAAAACACATGCTAATGGTTGAAACCCCCCTCCACAAAAGCCAGCAACAATAACAGCAAAAGAAGTCCTTTAAGACCCTAACAAACCTCAGTCTGTAACAGCTGGGGACATTTTCCTCGGATGTTCTGAGCAGAGACCACTTAGACAGGAGGACGCTCACAGCCAGGACGAAGTATAAGAGTTTCTCACAGCCAACTTCTCAAGGGCATCTCTGGAAGACTGTGCTCCATCATGTGCATCCTTAACCACGACTCAGCTGATTTGGGGGCAGCTGAGGCCAAACACACCTCTTTTCTGGCTTTATCTTTGTTTCCTTTTGTTTTGTTGGAGACATGGTATTACTACATAGCCCAGGCTAGCCTCCTACTCACAATCTTCCTGCCGCCTCAGTTTTCTCAATGCTGGGATTCCGAACCTGCACCACTCTGCCCCAAACTCACATGACCCTTCATTTAAACAGATCAAGCCCATGTTAGGGGTACCGGAGGAGAAAACACAGATGTTCCATTTTGTTCTCCCTCGCCACAAGGTCAAAAGGTTCCTCGATCATGGCCAGGCATCGTAAATGTTACCGATTCCTCCTGGACACCAAGAGGATCCTCAAAATCTAGAACCGAAACCTCAGATTCCTCCACTGTAGTCCAACTACTAGGACAGAGACAATGTCAAGAGTCATTCTGACGCAGCCGCCACCACCACATAAATCAAATCATGAAGTGTTCTATGTGCTAACAACATGGCTGAAAACATGGTTTTTAGCGTATGCTGATTTTTAAGAAATCAAAGAGCGAGAGGGTGTGGAAGGAATGTGTGCATCTCTGCCCTCTGACCTGGTGTGTGGCATGGGACACCTGCTTTCTGCGGGATTCTTCTCTTCTCTGCATATGCTTTTTTCCTTTTCCTGGCAGGCAGCTTCTCTCTGGTTCGCAGCATCCTCTTTAGGTCAGGTTTAGTGGAGTGGGTTTAGACAATGCTCCCGCATCAGCTCTTAACTCGGATGACCCTGGGACTCATTGCCCTGAGTCCTTTCTCTGGCATTCCTCTTGTGTGTGGTGGTAACAGTGGTGGGCTTTTCCTGTCCAAGGAGTGCCTCCATCTATTTCCTCATGCTCCTGTAAAGATTCCCAACATTCCTGCTTGGGAATCCTGCAAAATAGTGGGGTTGGCTCCCACAGCAGAGCTGGTAAGGACTGTGAGACTGTGGGCAACAGGGATGTTCACAGGATGGCTACTCCAAAGGGCTTTTCTTCCCTTAGACCCTTCCAAGGAATCACAATGTCAAGTGAGCATGATCTGTGATGAGAGGTCTCTTTATATGGATCCTGAAACATCCAACGTCCCCGGATGCCACTCTGAATGATGATCCAAATGGCTAAGCAAGCCTCTGAATATTGATTCGCATCATTTTGAGGGCTTCTCCTTATGCTCCTAAAGATTGTCTTAAGGGTTTACTGAGCTTAACCATCCATGATTCATGCATGTGTGCCTGTGTGTGCGTGCGTGTTACAGGAGAAGGTGAGCTGTAACCAAACTCCAGGAGCAATCAGATTTTTTTGGCCTTTGTCTCTAAGCATCCACTCATTTGCTACACTCTTGCTTTCAAACATGACAAAAGAAAAAAAAAGCCACATAAGTTTAGGAATAAATCTGATCTCCTTTGAAGCCTAAAAGCTCAAGCATGAAAAATATTTGGGTGTCATTTGTTATGTCCCAGAAATGGCTTCCTGGAACCATTTCATAGATTGGCCCATAGAAGCTGGACCGCACACTATGCTTTGAAACACTAAATTAACTCATCTCTGGCTACAATCATAAACTACAAAACATGTACTTAAAAGCCAGAGATTTTCTAAGGCCAGCAAGATGTCTCATCTGATAAAGGCACTTTCACCAAAGCCAAGTTCATTCCCTGGGACCCACATGGCAGAAGAGAACCAGGTCCTGCAAGTCGTCCTCTGGCATGTCTGTACCCCAATCCCACACACAGTGAGCAAACAAACACAGAAGAAAATGAGAAGACATTTAAAGCATCTATTTTCTACACTTTGAAATACAAGTAGAGAAAGGGATGAAATCATTGATACTTTTGAGAGTCTCCCAGGCTAGCCTCAAACACTCAGTATAGTTAAGGATGACTTTAAGCTTCTGATTGTCCAGTATCTGCTGGACAATCTGAGTTGTTAGGATTAAAATCATGAGCAACTACCCCTAGATTTTTGTTGGTGCTAACGATCAGACTAGAGATTTTAAACATAGTAGGTAAGTTCTCTACCATCTAAGCTACATCTCCAATGTCAATAGTTTAGATAATCTTAACCTTTACATTATATATACACATACATATATATCAATATATATAGATACAGATATAGATATTCTTGTTACCTACCCACACAAGATACTTTCCTTACACTTACAATTCATTGACAAACACAGTACGCTTTTAGAATATCCACAGCACTTTAACACATATCCTACAGGACATTTGCTGAAGCATTTTTTCCTCCATTTGCTATAAGATTTGTGACTAGCTGTGACTCCCCGGACCCTTAAAACAAAACAAAACAAACCTGCTCGAAGTCCACACACTTCTTAACAAATTCTGTGCATTAGCTTGTTTATAGGCATGTTTTTTTATCGTAACTTATTATTTCAAAAGACCTACACATGCTATAAGGTATCTATCAGTCTAATCAAATTCTCAAATAGTCTGAATGTGTAAATAGCCCCTATTACTAGTTCATCTTGGAGGAGGAAGGTAGGATGAGGACATATGTAAGGGAATTTTTAACATTCTGGCATTTGATAACAAGCACAAAAACGTCACCTCTTTCGCATCCATAAAGTTACATTAATTTATCTTTGGCGTCATAGAAATTCATTAGTCTGCATTTGGAGTGGGGTAAGGGCAATGAAGTAGTTACAAAGGAGACGGAAACGAAGGTCAATAAGGGAGACGTGCAGCGAGCTTTATTATTTGACTCCAAATCTGGAAATGAGAAAATGCCGAAGCCCTTAGCTTCATAAACTGGACATAGGAAACTGGTCAGGCCGAGGTGGGGGGGGGGGGGGTACATGAAAGAGTGGGGACCTGCCAAAGCAAATGAGTGGTTTTTGTTTTTTGTTTGTCTCCTATCTGGCTTCGCTAAGGATCTGCAGACCTTTGGAATATAATTGTTTGGAAGCCTTGCATTTCCACCAGCTTACCATTAAATGTAGATAAAGCAAAGTGGCAGCTGTTACATCAAATTCCACAAATAACAAGGGTCAGTGCAAATCTGTGAGCAGGCAAAAAGGTGCCACGGGCCTTATAGTAAAGTTTTCTAATCTCATGACCTAGAGATCGTGAGAGGCTGATAACCAATGAACGTGAAGGTATCCATCCTCACCTGAGTCCATGGTGATTATTTTCTAACAACCGTCTTGTGGAGGTTTTGTTCCTTGGTGTTTGGGGTTTTGTCTAAGTTTGGGCATCTTTCTTCTCCATTGTGGGAATGTTTACGGAGGCGTGAAGTCTGAGGAGGGCCACTTGCTTCTTGAATTTCAGGAACTACAGAACACAGCAGCCTCCGAGGGCCAGGTGGTGGTCCTGGAATGCCGAGTCAGGGGAGCACCCCCCATGCAGGTCCAGTGGTTCCGGCAAGGGAGTGAAATCCAAGACTCTCCAGACTTCAGGATTCTCCAGAAAAGTAAGAAGACGTGTCCATTCTCCCAAATTTCAGTTTAGTGTTCTCTGGTTTCACAAGAACTAAAAAGGACTTGGATGGGCAGCTTTGTATTTTCGAAGTGGGATGAGACTAGATAGTCCATAATGGGCAGAGTGTAAGTTAATCTGTGCAACTCAGCCCCTCTCTTTCCCTTCCCCTTTCTCACAACACCTTGTAAAGGCAGGATCAAAGGGACCTCTGTGTGGGCTCAGCTACAGATGAAAACGCCAATGTGAATATTGCTTTTCTAGTTTCAGCCTTCTGTATCCATTCTACAACTACAATGTTGGTCACTCCGTGTTGCTCACATGGTGTTACTCTCTTTATCAACTGGGGTGCCTGAAAGAAAATGCCTATTTCTTTAAGAGGATGCTTTCAAACTGCTCCTTCACTGTTATATGGCAGGACACAGCCTGCATTAAAGGCGCCTGGGAGTAGACGCTCTCTCTTGCCTAAGATGTTTGCAGAGTTGGCAGTTAGTGCTGGAATTTGCCCCACAACCCCTTCCAAAATGCTATTTGTGAAATATACAAAAGAATTGGTTTCTACCTCATTTTTATGGAAAAAAAAAACAGCAGCCCCTTTGAAGTTCATGAAATCTATAGATCTTTTCTTTAGAACAAAATTCCCACATACTCGCATAAGTGGACAAATCATTTTAAGAGGCTCACAAGGCAGAAGCCTGTCTGGAACTACGTTGTCTTACACTTCCCAGTGCACAGTGTTTCTGGATTATGGGCATGTAAACTGAGTGGCTGCTGCCTTAACTCTGTCCTATACAGAGATGGTCCTCTTTTCTGCACACACGGCCTAGCCAAAGTGATGGGAGCAAAGCGGTGGGTTAATTATCCCCAAACCCTGTTCTAATACTTGTCCCTTTTTTTTTTCCTTTTCTCATGCTAACAGAACCTAGATCAACAGCTGAACCCGGTAAGCGTTTTCTCCTGTTGGGGGTCATGTATCTTTGGGGTTTCAGTAGGTCTTTGTTTCTATTTGAAAGCCACACACCACACAGAATGATGTTTTTGCAATCCCTTAGAAACATGAAACCGTCTTCAAAACAATGTCTTCTTTATCATGGGGTCTGTGCACTGCGGTCCTCATCATCTTTATTAGTAAAACATGCTTTTCAGACAAGAGAGCTGGGCTGTGTGATTTAAGACATTTTCAAATACAATGTTTTGTACTCAGAAGGCTAACTCGACTCATGACCCAAAAGAAAACCCTTCTAAAATTCCAGTAGAAAAGAGAAATTGGTTGCAGGTTTTTGCTGACCAAAACCCACTGTAAGACAGTCCACAGCTTAAAAAGTGCCCGAGAACCCAAAAACAGGACAGAGAGAGAGCCCAAAGACAGGACAGAGAGAGAGAAGGCAGGACAGAGACAGAGCCCAAAGACAGGACAGAGAGAGAGCTCAAAGACAGGACAGAGAGAGAGAAGGCAGGACAGAGACAGAGCCCAAAGACAGGACAGAGAGAGAGAGAGCCCAAAGACAGGACAGAGAGAGAGAAGGCAGGACAGAGACAGAGCCCAAAGACAGGACAGAGAGAGAGAGAGCCCAAAGACAGGACAGAGAGAGAGAGAGAGAGAGAGCCCAAAGACAGGACAGAGAGAGAGCCCAAAGACAGGACAGAGAGAGAGAGCCCAAAGACAGGACAGAGAGAGAGAGCCCAAAGACAGGACAGAGAGAGAGAGCCCAAAGACAGGACAGAGAGAGAGAGCCCAAAGACAGGACAGAGAGAGAGCCCAAAGACAGGACAGAGAGAGAGAGCCCAAAGACAGGACAGAGAGAGAGAGCCCACAGACATGACATGTGAGCCCTCAGGCATCTGTCATCTGTGAGCTAGAGGCTATAAACTTTTACTGTTCCACAAACTTGAAGAAAGTCACTGTGCCCTGGGATCTCTCTTCATTACCAGATCATCTGACCTCACCCAAGTGCTCTGTGATCCAGGAGTGTGGGGGCCGACTGTTCCTCTGCCTTCGACCTCTTGTATATTTATGAGTCCCCATGAACCCAAAAACTATGTGTCCAGGTATCTCATAGTACGCCCCCCACCCCACCTCAAGTGTGTTTTCATTTGTATTTTTCCCATCAGAAAAGACACAGTCCTGCTATTTCTTCACAGAGGTTAGAAAAACATGGCATTTTCCTGTTTCTGCTGTTTATGCTTCTGCTGCAGCGGCAAGCAGATCCTGCCAAATGTGCCTTGGGAGCCAAGGCCCTGCCCTGACCCTTGCCTGGGAATTTGAAGGTCCCTGTTAGCTCCAGCAGGTCATGGTACTGTGCTCTGCCCCTGAGCCTGTCACATCTAAGGATCAGGTCGTTAAAAGCAGAGTCTCTCTTATTAGGACTCAAAGTTAAAAGGATGCTTCTTAACATCCTTTGGGGACGACTGGAATTGATCTAGTGGCTTCTGAGTTACAACTAGAGCATGCCACCCCATTCATTGTACGAGTCACCACATCAAAAACTGTGGTCACTTTCCAGGCTGTGGAGACAGGGCACTTGATGTTTTGTTTGTGATATGTCTTTGCATACAATTGAATAATGCTAGGTCCCCTGTGTATGGAACATCTGAGGATAAATCCTTTGTGTTGCTCATATTGGAAATCATATAGGTAGCAAGGGTGCATCTTTTCATTTACTGTTTCAAATAGTAGCAGGTAGATAGATGATAGACAGGTAGGTATATTTTTATAAAGGACAAACTGAATATTTACCTTGGTCACCATGTATAACATAGGCAAATTATCTCTTTCAGTGGTTTAATAAAACAAATAACACAAAAATCTTAGGCCAAAAATTCTAAAATTGGGATGGGTTTACATTTATTTTGGTATTGCACTTTATACTTGAGGCAATATATGCAACTTTCTCCATTGTCTTTATCCACTAAGGTTGGTGACAATTTATCAGATGTCTCCTATATGCAAGGCCAGAAAATCATCAGTTAGCTACCATCTTAATTTTCAAAGTATTGGTTTGCAATTGCGTGCTTTAGTTTTGAGGATGTGTGTGTTTGGGCAATGGAAACATTCAGAGTAAGACTGGGAGATGAAGTGCCTACTGTGATAACGTGAGGGCCTGAGACCTATCCCCCTGAATCCATACAAAAAGAAAAGGCCAGGCATGGTGACTGTAACTCCAGTGATGGGCAGAGTGGAAGAACATGGATTCCTGAACCTCATTGGTCAACTTGCCTAGGCAAGTCCATGAGATTTCTATTCAGCGAGAGAGTCTGTTTGAAAAAGTAAAGGTGGATAGAGAGAGGACTCAATGAGCCTGGCTTGGCTCCTAGAAATCACACGGTGGCTCATAACCAGTTGTAACTTTAATTCCAGGGGATACAATGCCCTCTTCTGGCCTCCACAGTCATTTCACACACATGGCGCCCTTACAGCAAGCAGAACACTAATATATATAAAATTAAGATAAATAAATCTTAAAAATATCTAAACAAAGGAATAGCCCCCACTCCTGCCTCCATTCTCCCCCCCCCACTCCTACTGTATACAGTATTTGTGTTCCAGTTACAGCTTGTTTTGCTTTTCACAAACATACGTTTGATCATGAGTTACTCCATAAAATTTGTTCTGGGTGCCCCAGACCTGTAGAATTCACTTGAACGTCTTTTGGGTGCGCACACACAGAGATGTCATGGCTGAAAGTTGAAGGCATGGAAGGCACTCCTCTTCAGCGATACACCCGAACAGTGTCTACAAGACTCTCCTTACCGTGTTTGCTGAATTTCCTTCTTTTTCTCTTCCCTTTAATTATATCTGCAAGTATTTTAAGAGAACAGAACCCCCGCATCACAACCATAATAACAGCATCTGGTAAAAGCAAGTATACCTTGGCAGAGATATATTTCAAGAAAATCTGTCACTATAAGAAAATAAAGAAGTCAGGAACTATTAAAAAGAAGGACAAACTTCTCCTGGCCTCTGAAACTTCTGCCATCATCTTATTTACTACAGCTACAGAGTCCTCCCTTTTGTTTTTCCAATGGAGCATTTAATATGTTCCACTTTGGGATGTCCACACTAAGTAATTAATGATTTTAAGTAAAATCCATGGTCGTTTTTTAAACAAAAAGAAGAATTAACTCAAGAGTCACACACTATTCATGTGACTGCTTGTGTGAGTTGAGGGGAATATAAACTAGAACAAGCCTATTTTAAAGCATGTTTGTATTTAAATGAAGTAGAGCGTGCCTACCAAAACTAGGTGTGATTTATTTCCTAATTTCCAAATGTTTCCCTTGTGTTGACCTTGAAATTTCCATATCAAGGGAGTGCGTGTGCATGTGTGTGTGTGTGTGTGTATGTGTGTGTAAGAGAGAGTGTGTGTTGTGTGTGTGTGTGAAAGAGAGAGAGAGACTCTGCATCTGCAAGTATGTGTGATTGTGTATGAATGTGTGTGGGTATAAGTGTAAGAGAGTATATATATGAGTGAGTGTGTGTGTGTGTGTGTGTGTGTGTGTGTGTGTGTGTGTGTTTTCAAACTACTTACTTCTCTTAATGACCTGACTTATTACTAGATCTAAGCAGCCACTGGTATATTCATCTTCATAGAATGAATGTAGGGATGTAGGGGCCGGCTTCTGTGATATCTGAATTTTAACCACTGTTAAGTAGAAACAGAAAAACGCACATGCCTAGAGTACATCTGAGGCAAGAGATAAGTTTTATAGGACTCGGTCAGTGATGTTTTCCAAATGCTAAAACATAAATAGCTTTTGAAATTTGGGACAATATTTAAACAGATTTTATTGCTCTCTCTCCTCTTCCTCTGACATAGCTGCTCTTTCCTGGTCGCTCGTCTGTTCCTCTCTGTCTGCATCCTTCCTTCCCTCCCTTTCTCTTTCTCCATCAACTCCCCCATTCTTCTTATCTGTTTTTCCTCCTCACCCTCCTTGTTATTGATGGGTAAGATGCTTTCAGGCTCTAAAAATAAAGTGGAAATTCCCTAGGATCTAGATACGGGCCCATTAGGATTAGATATTTAGATAAACAAGGAACTCGCTGATTCCTTCCCTCTGTGCATTTATGCAACTGGAGCAGGTTTTTCTTGTCACTGCTGTGCTGTGTCTGTCTGATGTGTTTTACACTCCCCTCTCTGTCTAGACAGGAGTCAGCTTCATCACAAATCTTTTCAGACTGTTTTGTGAATTAATAGCGAGTCAGCTTACTTAAGAACAACATTGGTTTGTCATACTACCTGCCTGGCCCCCTTTTTTGACATTCTGACTCTACCCTGATTGAATCCTTCAAAGACTAATCCAGTGTAAGAGGATGAAGACTCATTCACAGATGTTAATACTTGGGCTGTTACTCAGCTGTCTGGAAATAGCCACAGACTGCCTTGAATTGCTCCTATAGCTTTGTCTAGTGGCCTAGTGGCATTCAAAATCAAAGCCACAAAAAAAGTAAGTTGGGAAACACATGCACACACACACACACACACACGCACACACACACACACACACACACAAAGAGAGAGAGGGAGAAAGAGAGAGAGATCACATATACACACGGTGTCTCCTACTTTCTTTTAAAAGATTTATGCATTTGTGTATTGCACATGTGTGTAGGTACCTCAGGAGTTCGGAAGAGACCACAGGATCCCCTGGAGGTATTACTATCAGGCTGTTGTGAGCCGTCTGATGTGGGTGTTAGGAACTGAACCCCTGTCCTCTGTAAGAGAAGTATAGGCTCTTAACCACTGAGATATCTCTCTAAACCCCTCTTTAAAAAATAAGACTTATTATCCCTCTTTCCAGTATAACTCTCCACTTAGCAATGCAAACTATCCTAGATCTTTGTCCACATCGATACAGTTCTGTGTGCTTCAGAATGTAGGGGGAACTCCGCTAACTGAATGTCCTAAGGGCTGAATTGTGAAAGGGCAGGTATGTCAGTGCTTACTCTGGAACCAGTGGGTGATACTCACTTAAGATTTAAGTTTAAGTAGCTGTATAGGGACAAAACTAGCCTGAATGCAGCCTGTGTTTTCCCCTTCCTATATGACAGGACACCTGTAATCAGAAAATTTCCTGTGTCCCAGCCTGCTGGTCGAGACAAATCTCTCCCACTTGCGTCCCCCAAGTGAACACACAGAGGCTTATATTAATTATAACTGCATGGCCATGGCTCAAGCCTTTTGCTAACTAGTTCTTATATCTTAAATTAGCCCATAACTATTAGTCTATGTATCGCCACATGTTCCGTGGCTTTACCTGCGTCCCATTACATGTTGCTCCTTGGGCAGCTCACTGGCATCTCTCTCTGCCTTCTTCCTGTCTCTCTCTTTGAATTTCCCACCTGCCTCTAAGCTGCCCTGCCATAGGCCAAACGGCTTTGTTTATCAACCAATCAGAGCAACACATATTCACAGCGTACAGAAAGACATTCCCCCATCAGGTATCCAGGGTGCCTCTCCACACTGACAGAGACGTGTCACAGGTTGGAAACTTTTGACACAAACACTCTGATGCGTGATGTCTGACAGATATAATGCATCAACCAGCTAAAATTTTAACACTGGGTCACCATCCTTTTTGTCCTGTAGGACAACCCATTTTTGTAACATTAAGTTTTTGATAGGTAAGTGACGCCAGAAACAAAACAAAACAAAAAGCAAGGACTTCTGAAAATCTGTGTGGAAATGAGCTTTGCTGTATCCAATCTGACTGCAAAGGGGTTCTATAGTTTCCAGGAAATGCTCACACCCGTTAAAATGCAATTGTGCTTATGGAAGAAGAAAGGGATGACTTTTCTTTAATGCATGCATGGTTTGCTAACAGTTCTTAACCTGCTCTACTGTAAGTTATAAAGTTCTATGGGAATAACCACCTAACTCATGGAGCTTTTAGGCTCATCTGTTGGCTTAGATAACTGTAAAACTATGCTAATATACTTAAGGTCTCACAGCCCAAGGCAGTTTACTTTAGTCTTTAAGAGGAAAAGGGAAGGTTGACGGTACTTTTAAGTATGCACTGAAAAGAAAAATTTAAAAACTGAGCAGTGAGAGTTCTAGGCCAGCCTGAACTAGATGTTTCTAAAGAAATTAAGAATGAAAGAAGAAAGGAAGAAAGGTAGGAAGAAAGGAAGGAAGGAGGGAGGGAAGGAGGGAGGGAGGGAAGAAAGGAAGGAAGGAAGGAAGGAAGGAAGGAAGGAAGGAAGGAAGGAAGGAAGGAAGGAAGGAAGGGGTTGAGGAAGTGGCTCATTCATAAAGTGCCGCTGTGCTGCCCAAGCCGGAAGACCTGAGTTTGGATTCCTAGAACTCACATAAACAAGACAGGCATCATGGTGCACCTGTTACCCTGATACTAGGAAGGGAGGGAGGGAGGGAGGGATAAATCCTTAGGGCTCATTGGCCAGCCAGCCTAGCCAAACGGATGTGCTTCAGATTGAAGGAGAGACTTTGTGTTTAAAAATCAAGATAAAGCACTGTTGAACAAAGACTGGGCCTTGCTCTCTGGCCTCCAAATATAAATGCAGGAGAAGGCGAAAGGGGGGTGGAGAAAGGGAAGGAAGGAGGGGGAGCGAGGAAGGAGGCAAGACTTCAACCCTTTCTTATATTCACCTTCTAGAATGTTCACTTGTGGACTTTGCCTTTCTTCTAAAGAACTCTTCTCTGGGCAATTTAAACACCTCCAGAGGAGGAAAAAGCAGACAATGGTTTTGGAGATTTTTCCCCGAAGATACCACCTACATTACACCACAGGGAGAGGGAAATTTCCGAGTCAGCTCAGAGCCACTTCAGAAAGGCAGAAGCGAAGCCTCTGGAGAAGCCGCTCCTCCAAGAGCAACTTGGAGACAGCAGATTTGCCAAGAGAGGAAAATGTAAAATGAAAGAAGCACTTAAAATGTGGCCTGAGAATGAAACCCAAGAGGCTAATTGTTATTAAAGTGGAGAGCATTTTGAAATGAAAAAAAAAAAAGGGTAGCATGTATCTCAAATTGTAATTGGTCTTAATAATAAAAACCCGGAGCCAGGTATCAGGGTAAACGCTGAAAGATCAGAGAAGGAGCTAGCCACTAGAGAGACTTCTTACCTCTACATAATCCTCAGACCAAAGTGGGCAAGATCCTGTCTCCACGAATCCTCAGACTGGATGCAATAAATTCCTGTTTCCTCCCACCTTATATTCCTCTCTCTGCCCAGCCATATCACTTCCTGTCTCCATCTCCCTAGCACTGGGAGTAAATGCTTGTGACTCCCAAGTACGGGGATTAAAGGTGTGAGCCATCACCACCTGGCTCTGTTTCTCTTTTAGACTGGATTAATTTTGTGTAGCCCAGGGTGCCTTGAACTCACAGAGATCTGTCTGCCTCTGCCTCCTGAGTGCTGGGATTAAAGGTGTGTGCCACCACTGCCTGGCTTCTATGGCTACCTAGTGGCTTAGCTCCGCACGCTGATCTTCAGGCAAGCTTTATTTGTTAGATCACAAACAAAGTATCACCACAGTAGTATAAACAAAAGTTGAGGGAATGCCCCACAGAGCACACAGAGAAGAAATCTAACAGCAGGGTAGAAAGGCAGAAAAGGCAGAGATGCTGAAAGAGACGATATGTAATTGAGATTCCAGGAGGAGAAGGGCATTATCAAAGAAGTGATTCAAAAACTTCCCTTGACACTCTGTCTGGGAAGCACTTTCTGCTCAAGCCTGGATTTTGGTCTTTAGATTCCCAGCACCCACAGAGCAGCTGGGTTCGGCAGTGCCTGTCTGCAACCCCAACCCCAAGTCTGGGCAGTGGAGCTAGGTGAATCTCTGGGGTTTGTGGGCCAGCCAATCTAACCAATCAGAGACCTGTAGATTCAATGAAAGACCCTGTCTCACAGAATAAGGTGGAAAGCAACTGAGGAAAATGTCTATTTTCCACCCCTGACCGCAACATTCAAAAGCATGTACACACACACACACACACACACACACACACACACACACACACACACACAAATGCATATATATATATATACACAAACGGATTCCCCAAATTTAAAGCCATTCCCTTCTAGATTGAAAATGCACACCAACTGTGCAATATGTGGAACAAATTCAGAGCTGTGCATATCCCTGGGGAGCTCAGAATATCCAGAATAAGGAGACCCCTGAATGAGCACCTTCCCAGGGACCTCGGAGAGGCTCAGGCCTTCTCAGCAGCCACATTAGACACAAAGAGACCGTGAAGCAAAGGCTTCAAATGCAAAATTACCTCAAACTTGGAATTCTCCCCAGATCTCTGGGTCTGTGTAAAGACCTAGTAAAAATATTTCCAGACTCGCAAGGTCTCAGAAGCATTCTTCCACGATCTCTGAAGGAGGTTGTTCACCACCACAACCAGAGAGCTGAACCAGAAAGAGCAAGATGCAGATGTGGAGAACAGGAAGTGGGGATCAAAGGGAACCTCCAGGAGTATACCAGCTGTGCACCAGGGAGGAGGGCAAGTCCCCAGTTGCAGATTGCAGGGTGTAAGGCAGGAGGGAAACCCCACTGAGGCTGTCTGCACCAGGAGCTCCCCTCCCTGGTTCCTTAGGATCTTTTCCCCTGTTGACAGACTGGCTTGATGGGGAGCCAGTTTTCCCAGTTTAGCTGTCCTGATCTCTCATCCATAGACCGACACCTGGAGCAGCAGAAGACACTTGTGTTGCCCCCACGGAAGATGGCCATTTTGTTCTAGTCCTGAGAGCTAGGATCTGGCCATGTTGAGTTTAGAAACATGAAATTTGCTGGTGCTGAGTCCATCAATAATAACTGTTAGGGGTCCAGTTCTTGTCCAGACTTAGCCCCACCAGATGAGCATCACATTTTCCAAGATTTAGAATGTTGCCTGCTAAGTACTTCCATGAGTGTGTTTGTTTGTTTGTGTGCTTGCTTGCTTGCTTGCTTTGAAACGTTCAGGAAAGATGATATTAGTTCATGGCCCAAGATAGTAGCTGAGGGTTTTGTTTCGCTTTGTTTTTTTAACAGTGGCAAGGTCAGACCTATTGTCCAGTTATTTAAATAACAAAGATATACACTCGGTACCCATTTTTTAAAGGATGCATACCTAGACCATCAAAGGAAATATTTAAGTTGGGGAGGACGCACAAGCCATTTCCAATGTGCTAGTATTGTTTTAGTTCCTCCAGTTGATAAATACACAGGGGTTCATTTCATTAGCATCCTTCCCCTGAACATTTTAAATGTCCTTTTCTCTGTGTAGCTAGAACTGCCTGCCTCTAAAGATCCTTAGAACGCATTGATACCTCCACTGCTTTCAACCACACTGCATTTCTTCTTCAATGAGTTTAGCCAGAGCCTTTTTTTTTTAATTAGTTGTGTTTGCCAAACCACGTAGTTTGAAAAGCAAAAGCTGTTAGTGACTCCAGATAAAAGTTCAAATGGTTACAAAGGGAGATATGTATGAAACAGTGTCCTGAGAGCCACCCAGGGAACCAGATGACGTCACCCTTGCTACCTCTTCACTGTATGAGTTTCTGCAAACTTGTCTTTGGTTTGTGTTTCACCAAGGGTTAAATACATTCACTAACTTGAGTGGGATTCAGGATTGCCTTCTGCTGTAATTGAGTAATTTCTAGGTAATTTTAAAAAGTATTTATTACCAATAAAAATAATTTCTGACTTAGTAATTTATTAGATGCCTTCAAATCACAACCCCAGGAAGTCAAATTTGGAGAAATTGTATTAAAAAGGATCACAATTATGTTATTAATAACCATAGACTGTTCTATTTGTATTGGAGACAGTTTTTTGGTACAGACCAGCTAGCCTCTAACTCCCTTCATTTGACACAACCAATCATTTTCTGACGTCAGTTCTTACCAGAATTCCTTTTACAGATGTTGTAAGGGTATGTTGCAATCAGATGAAAATTTCATGTTACAACCTGGCACACCTCATTTCCTTGTGGCTTGCTTCATATCTAATGATGTCCAAATCATGCAAACCATGATGCTGCTTTCGCCCCTTACCACATGAGCTTGTCGCCCCGCTTGGGAGACTCCTTCAAAGAGATGCACAGAAAGCAGCCTTGGGGACATGGAGTTGACCAACTGTAAACACCATTGTGATGTCACGAAATAACATCCCAATACTATTTGTTTCTAAGTCATGACTTTTCTACATATCTATTTGGTTGCAACCATATGCAGATATGTATCTTGCTTTGTGCACAGTATTTCTGGAAGTTCCTAAGAAATAAGTCCCGTTTGATCGGATTAGAATTGCAAAGGAAACTTAAAGGGAAATCAGTCTTTTTGTTTGTCTGTTTTATGGAGCAAATATTCTTCCTTCTATCTAAATTCACCCATGCATTTATTTAAAAAAAAAATACTGAGGAGGCTGGCATGTGTTAAGTGCTGGGAACATGAGCCATGAAGAAAACAAAAGGAACTAATAAAGCAATACTTGATAAATGATTTCACTTTAGTTGATAACAGGTCCTAACCAGAAACTTACCCTCCTAAAATCTCAGTTGGGGAAATTGACTGAGTCAATTTTTAACGAAGGAGGGAGGTGGATACTAGGACAGACCTTTTGGATAAAATAAGACAGACTGAGAAAGTGCTGCTTAAGGGCAAGAGCTGAATGCTCAGGAGGCGAGAGATCAAAAACCTGGGACCAGCCTGGCAAAAGCAGGACCTTGACTGCCATGTGCCGGGCCTTGACTTTATATTCAAATCACACAAGGACCAGAAAACCATACATCTTTCTCCTTCCTTACCTACTTGGCTAAGAAGAGGCAATTGTATACAGAACCTTGTGTTTCCTTAAGGAGGTATAACTCTGAAAAGCCCGGAGTCTTAGAAGGCATAGATAAGAAGAAGTATCACCATTCTTTAGGAGTCGTCAGGATGCTGGGAGATGGCTCAGGGTCCAAGAGCACTTGCTTCGAAAACCTGAGGACCTGAGTTGGAGTTAGAAGGAGCCACATAAAAAGCTGGTTGTGGTCATGTACACACCTATAACCCAAGCACTGCGGTGGGCAGAGGCAGAAGCCATGCTTCAGATTACTAAGTCCAACAGCTCCAGGGTCAGTGAGAAAAGCAGTCTCAATGGAACAAGGAGGAGGGTGGAGATGGAACTGGATACCTGAAGTCCTTTTTTGGCCTCTGTGCACGTATGTGGGTGCCCTTAACTGCACACACACACACACACACACACACACACACACACACACACACACACACTCAATGCTGCTGAGAGCCTGTATCTCAGAGGTGGCTACTGCCTGAGGATGTTTTCCACAACTTCAAAAGGATACCTGTTCATTTCTTCTAACGCCAGCATATCCACATTATAATACACTCATGACCAATGCCAGGGATCTGATGTCTTCTTAGGGGACATTCAGCTATCTCCTTGTGCGTTTGAGAACCACTGGTTTATTAGGATATGGAGAAAGCTAATTAGAATTTGAAGCATCAAGAAACTCTGTTTCCAGACTTAGATCTTTCATTGCTTTCCTTTGCACCAGGCTCCCTGTGTCATTAACGTGGAAAAAAGGCAGGACAACTATAGAGGCTTTGTGCTCTAGAACGAAGCAGTGCACCTGGTGCCTGGCCTACCCTGAGAGTTTGGACAGCAACACTAATTAGCCATATTCTTGAGATCAAACCTGAGGAATGAAGGTTTGGGACCAGTCTACCTAAATCTCTTGGAACACAAATATCCTAGGTCTTATTTATCCTTCTCTGCTTACATTCATAACCACATGTATTCAATTAAAAAAAAAAAAACAGAAACAAGGAAACAAACAAAAACCTCCCAGTACCTTGAACCTTTCCAGTAGTTTCTCACTTACAAAATGACTAGTCATACTGATGTGGAGGCCCCAGCTTGAATTGTTGCCACACTTTCTATCTGCTTCACCTGGAACACACACAAGGTGACCTCACGGTCTTCTGTCATTCTGTTATTTTCTTTCTATTCACTGAACTTTTCAATCAAATAATTGCATCCTTTAAATGTATCAGCATCTTTTGAACCCAAATCTCAAGTTCTTCCCTTAATGCTTCAACCATTCAGGACTGATGGATATTAAGTAACCTGAGAATAGGGCTCCCACAGCTGTGGACTTCAGAGGACACTTGCAGAGTTATTTTTCTCTTTCCTTCATGTGAGTTACAAAGATTGAACTCAAGGTGTCAGATTTTGTACCTTTACCTCAAGAGACATCGCTTTTCCTCTGCTGGTCCAATAGTGGTTCAAAATGAGTCACCAAAGTGGATGGTGACCATCTTTTGCTTTTCAGTACTATGGATCAAACCCAGGCACTTCCTCATGTTGAACAAGTATTCTGACACGGAGCTACATCTCCTGCCTTCCTTTGTAACTACTATTTTTTTAAATAAGCAGAACCAAGTATGATAGTACAAACTTATAATTTCAGAAGTAACAAAGCTAAGGCAGTAAGATCATGGCCTGAGCTACATAAAAAAAAAATAAAAAAAAAAAAAAACCACCTAATTTCAAAAATCCAAAAGGAAAAAGCAGGAAGAAACAGTGAGATGACTTAGTGGGTAAAGGTTCTTGCTACCAAGACTGATAACCTGCATTTGGTCTCCAGACCCCACAGGGTGGAAGATGGGAATCAACTTCAAGAAGTTGTCCTCTGATATTCACACATGAACTCTGGTGTGGACATGCATACACACACACACACACACACACACACACACACACACACACACACACACACACAAATAAATAGAATCAAAATTTTCAGACAAAAAGTAGATGAATTTAAAAAAATAGTAGTGTGCCTGTTTAGTGTTTGCTGTGACATTTGTTGCCACTATGTGTGTGTGCTCTTGCTCATACATGTGTGTATAGAGTATATATGTGTGTGTTTGTGTATGCATAATTTATATATATATACATGTGACCAGGTTGAACATAAAGTGTATCGCCTTCTGTTCATTCTAAGAAATGTTTGAAATTCACTGTTTTAGAACTTTTCTCAAGACAAAAACCATCTGGAAAGCATATTTTTCAAAAATCCCTTGGCTCCATCCCAGAGCTGCTTAGTCAGACTCTAGGTGAGCGGAAAGGACTGAGAAGTCAGCACATTTAGCCATCACTGCAGGTGATTCTTATCACAGACAGCTCGGGGAAGCCCCGCTGTAAAAGAGTCAAGAGTCAAAAGTAGAGGATCCTCTGCAGCCGGGCTCATAAATACAACCCCTCGGAAGTGCCACCAGTCTTACCCAGGAGGACGGGCACTCTAGTTCTAAACTTGCACAAATTTAAACCATGACGAAGGATCCTGGGCATCTCTCAAGAGCCAAACACAGGACCCAAAACCAAAGTGGCCAGTTCGTTTTTCTAGCCTGTAGATGTTCTTCTCCTCTGTAAGGAGAGCCACCAATTTGAAAAATGCCAAAGCAGCTTAAATGTAAATTACACCCCCTAGCTCCGCATTCTTCATTTACAGTGTTTGCCCAGTGGCACACGGAGACCTTTCCCGCTGCAAAGACAGGAAGGTGGGTCTGCCTGGGTTTACACCTGCCTGTCCCTGCGTAGCTGCCTGCTTCATGCAAGGTGGTATTCACTTGAGCCTGTTTATTTGTTTGTTGTTTCTAATGACACACACTGTTGACATTCGTTGTGGAATTAGCATGCAACCTAAGTTTAATTTTTCAGTATTTTTTTCCCTTTTGCTATGTCAGTACTACAGCAACTGGGGGCAAATACCCTGCTAACCCTGAACTCAACAGGCTTTGGTTTCCTCTTAAGTAAACATTAAGAACTAGAGAAAACTGGGTAGTGCTATCCATTTAAGCTCACAATCACACTGGTATTCCATCGTGTCTTTTAGAGGACTGTTTTGATGGTAAAGTGTAGAAAATGGAACTTGTGCTACTCATTGATGAGGCCTGGAAGGACTTCTCAAGTCACTTGCCATCCTCAGGAGTCAGATGAGGGCCAAGGTCGCCACCCTCAGACCTGCTTGCTGTGACGATTCCGTGTGATCGTGCTATGTTGTACCAAAACGTGTCTCCATATCTTTGCAAAAAACAGCTCAGGTTGTGATTTTCTCTTTTTTTTTTTTAATTAAGAAAATTTTTTATTCATTTTACACACCAATTAAAGATCCCCCTCTTCCCTCCTCCCACCTCCCCAGCCTCCCCCTCCCAACTCACCCCCCACTCCCCCTGATAAGAAGGCAAGGCCGCCAGTCAGGTTGTGATTTGCAATAGCCAATATTTTTCCCTATTTGTAGCCCAGGAAACTACAATGATACCATCATTTCATTACGTTATGAAGAACTCAGACTGTCTTTTAACTGAAATAACTATCATTGAGTTCTTGTGAGGTTACTGTACTCTTCACACATAGTGGAAAAAACTTGTTCAAATCACAATAATTAGACCTTTATTATATGTGTCTATATGTCTCTGTAAGACATAAAAATGTACAGATATAAACAGAAAAGTGTATGTTCAAGTCTCTGTCTTAAATTTAAGTTAAACCCTCGTAAAAAAATTTAACATAATTATTTAAGAGCTAGCAAGTTTTATATTTGTATAAAATTTTTATCATGTGCATGTATTACACATATTTTTGGTTCACTGGAGTGGTGGGAAGGTTTGGAGAGTCTTTTTTGTTTCATTGATTGATTTTGGTTTTGAGACCAGGACTCATCTGGACCCTGCTAGCTTTTGCATAGCTCAAGACTAGCCTCAAACACTGATCCTGGCCAATCAGTGTTTTATTTATTGACCAATCATAGCACACATTTGACATACAGACCATCCCACAGCAAGCCTGGGCTACAGAGTGAGTTCCAGGACAGGCTCCAAAGCTGTACAGAGAAACCCTGTCTAAAAAAAAAAAATAAAAAATAAATAAAAGATATTACATAGTCAACCTTCGTTCTGGTTCCTTCAGAAGTCTGAAACAAACAGAAACACCAAAATATGTTTTCCTCTTTCTCTCTTCTATTTTTTAAAATTGCCTAAAAAATAATGTAATTCTTTCCTAATTCCACCTTATATTTAAATAAATATTTACATTTAGCAAACTGGAATTTTCTGGTTGGTCTTCCCACTTGTAACTGACTTGCCTGCCTTTAAAGGCAGCACAGTTTTGAAGGGAGGGAGAAGGGAGGCTAGGCACAGTCTCAAGCCCTGTGGGCACTGGGCCCGTAAACTTTGGGGTTTGGATCCACCTAGAGTCTTTCTAATTCAAGTCCTCCTTCTATGCTGCCGTATCTCACCCCCTGAAAATTACAAGTAACTTGAGGCTAGAAACCTTGCACCATTATCTCACATTAATATTAGATGTTAGTGTGAGATACTATTAGAATATTAGCTATAGACTATTAAGGCAGCACATTCCTTAGCACACTCAGCAAATAGCTGGGTGGATTCTGAACATCTGGGAAGAAGTTCCAGGCTTTCTCTGAAGTCTTTCTTGATATCTTATAACCTTTCATTAGTCAGGCTGTTGGTTCCTTTCATCTATTTCTTCCCTTTTGCTGGAACTATGGCTCATTTGTTCTTACTCTTAACAAAAAAAAAAAAAAAAAAAAAAAAAAAAAATGGAGGCTACCTGAGCAACGTCTTCCTTCGATGAATTTCTTTGTTTTGGAGACCTCTCAAATGTTTGCCTTACTTGGTATTTAAATAGATAAACGATAGACATTCATTACTCTGTTTCTTTGTCTGCAAATACACCATGTGTGTGCCTGGTGCTCACAGAGGCCAGAAGGGGAGACTGGATCTCCTGAAACGAGAGTTACAGATTGTAAGCCCCCATGTGGGTGCTGGGACTGGAGCCTGGAACCGGAAAGAGCAGCCGGGGCTCTTAACCACTGAGCCATCTCTCCAGCCCCTACTCTGCTCTTTTAATCTTCTTTGCTGAAGCAACAGAGAAAAGTTCATGACAGGAAATATGCTTTCTTAAGTCTTAAGGGTACAGTGTGCCACTGCCATACAGCCCTGCACAGCAGATCCTTCAGAACTTCCTCCCCGACATGCTTGCAGCCTTGCCACTCTGAGCGGCAGCTTCCCACATCTTGGCCACAGCCCCCAGCTGCCACTACTCAACTCCTGTAGGAGGAGAGTTTGACCTGTTTACATACCATATAAGTGGAAACTTGTGATGTTTGTCTGTCACTTTTCTCTGCATTTAACCAGACGATGTCAGTTCTGTACAGTATTAACCAAGCTCTGTCACTGACTCAGTTTGTGTTGTACAATGAATCTAGTTTGGCACACCCCATTTTGACGTCAAATTGAATACTATGCCCAAAGAGTAAGTTGTGTGATTTCATAGCTTGGAAATTTAAGCATGCATCACTCTGGTAGCAGCACAGTCGCTTTGAGCTGTGCCTATTGCTGAAGTCTCTACAGCTTATAATCACTGTGGTCCCCACAGCTTATAATCACTGTAGTCCCCAGATCTCTGTCCAGCAACAGGGCATTTTGACATCCAAGAATCGTGCGCATCTCCAGCTTTAAGGAAAATCTCCAGCAGTCTGTTAGCCACACTGTCATCAGCATCATCACCTCATCAGGAATGGGGGTGGCATGAGGTTCAGGAATAGAATAAAGTGCAGGACTAGAGGACAGCTACAATGCTCACAGAGGCCCACAGAACTTGGTACTTGATAATGTTTAAAGAAAAAAAGATGCATATGCAACCCTGTAATGGTACCTCGAAGCAACGTACTTTGGTAATATCGATATGTGTTTTAAAAGCTGTCATAATTATTCTGTAGAGTTAAATACAACAAATTCTTCATGTTTACTTCTGGAGACATATTCAGGAGCATTGGATACAGACAAAATCAGATTATAAAATGAGAGTACACTTTTCACCTTATGCTTTAATTTGTTAATCTTTGTACTTACTGACATATATAAACACTCAAGCCTGGAGAGTTGGAGGAAACTGGAGGAGGTGGGGACTCACTTCACATGACTCTTCTGCCAGTCTCCCTCTAACAGATTATCTTGGTCATTTTGCTTCCAGAGGAGATCTGCACCCTTGTCATTGCTGAGAGCTTTCCTGAAGATGCAGGCATCTTTACCTGCTCAGCCAGAAATGACTACGGATCAGTGACCAGCACTGCTCAGCTTGTTATCACCTCAGGTAGGTGGGAATCAAAAGCAGCGGGCTGGCTCCTCCTCCCCGGCTCTTGTGCAGCAACTGTCCCAGGAGCAAGTGCTCAGCTCTTAGGAATGTCACGGCCACTCCAAGAGTTCTCCTAACCGTCAGATGTCTCATCTCAAACAAAGGGCTTTTGGGGAGGCACGGAGCTGTGGGGGTGGAGAAGACAAACTTGGAGACTAGGACCAGCTCATGGGGCCAAGTTTTAAAAATCATGCAATCTTGAGCTCAGAAACAATAGAGTTGGTAATCTTTGTGCTGAGCTAGGATTCCTCACCTCGGGATGTCACCTTTAAGTCAGAGGTGCAGTCATGGTCCTCAGCAGCGCAGAGGACCTGCAGAAACCTGTCCAAATGTGTCACCCTGCGAACCACGATTGAAACTTCTGAGAAAGGAATGCAAGTGATGAAATGCAGAGACGTTGTGAAGGTGTTAGAAATCAAATCTCCTCTCGGTATATATTAATTTGGGTAATCGACTCTGACATGAAAGATAAAATATTACACTACTTAAACCAGTGTTTTTAAAAAAATACATGGACACCCAACTCAAAAACAAATCATTAGGGAAGACAATAAGAAGAAGAAACAGATCTTTGCTTTTCTTTGTATGTTTAGGTGAGTTTTCTACCGATGAACTTGACCTCAGCTTGTAGTAGCTGCCTCATCTTTCAAGCTCATCTTACCGAGATTTGAAACTGGTCACTTTGACCGAGCCCAGCACACGGGGAAACACGCAGTAGGGCATCCACAAGTGGGTGGCTAGTCTCCTGCCCTGATTTCCAGAAGAGCAAGACTTGGGGCCTAGGTGGCAGCAGAGGCACAACCAGAAGAAGCTTGGGGATTGTCAGCGCTTTTGTATGTTCCTTAAGATAAGCAGGGGAGGAAAGGCTCACCTTACTGGGACATGGTTGACCTGAATGGACAACGGTAGGCAGAGCTGTCCCCGGAGTCATGCAGCAGGCTGTATCCCAGCATTTTAATTTTCAGTTAGCTTGAAGAGTGTCCCGTCCGATGATCACAGCAGTCTCCAAACAATAACAGCAAAAACTAAGACTCTCTGAACCTGGTGTGCCAAACACAGTCAATAAACTGTTTGGTTTTTCTATGAACCTCAGTAAGCGTTGCTTGATGCATCCACAAAGGTCGGCCAGGCTCATAGAAAGGTAAATGGTTCAGAAAGTGTACAATCTCAAGATACTTTTAATCTATTGAGAGTCACATTTTTAAATCTGTTTTCAACTGAGTTATGCTTGAGACAATGTAATTTCCCACCTGACATGGAAATTTTCTATGCACTCACAAGAATTTCAAGATTTTCGCTTGGGCTCAGAACTTCTCTCCCCTGGCTTCAGAAGGGGTGGCCACATAAACCCTTCTGAACCTGAGTGCTGTCAGTGAGTCACTGGGTCAGATGTCCAATGAGATTCATGGACTCAGAGGTCAGAGGATAAGGCATTTGGATTGATATCCTTTGCAATGTCATATTTGATGATGCTTTATCTTAAGATCTTAATGCAATTTGTTAATGAATCAGTAGCTAGTTTTTCTACAGGTGAGCTCAGTCGGGGAATGAGACAAATAGTCACCACTCAAAACAAGGCCATGAGGCTAGCAGTGTTCCTGAGTCCCATGACAGCAGTGTGGCACTTGTTCCCTAATGATATACAAAGGATTCCCCCACTGGATCTCTGAGTATGAAAATCGTTTGTTGAATGGGTAGCATCTTATTACTTTTTTCTTCTTTTTTCCCCCTTTCTTTAGCCAACCCTGAGAACTGTAGCTATGACTCAGTGGGAGAGCCCAACAGTGATCACGACCAACACTTTCCACCTCCCCCTCCAATCGTGGAGACAGGTTCCTATGAGCTGGCATCCCAGAAGCCATCTGAAATCCAGCAGGTGAACAGCCCCGACTTAGGACTTAACATGGCAACACTTCAGATGCAATTCAACTCTTCGGAGAGGGAGACCAATGGAGTTCATCCCAGCCATGGAGTCAATGGGCTGATTAATGGCAAAACTTACGGCAATAAATCTCCTCCAACACCAGCTGCCCTGCTTTCGCCCACTAAGGAACCACCACCTCTGCTTGCCAAACCCAAACTGTGAGTACTTCTGCATGGTTTTATAATACTTTCCATATTCCTGTGCAATTTCCTCTCTGGTTAGAGAAAAGCTTTCTCCAGGACTTAACTGTGTGGCACACCACCCCTTCTGCAGGCAAGCTGTTCTTGACTGAGGTGATATCTAAATATTTAAATACCAAGGATATTTAAAATAAAGAAGGTAAATTTAGAGCATGGTTAAATCTCCTCTTTGCTAGAAGCTGTAACTAACTGGTCATGGTATGAAAACATCTTTAGGGGGCACTGCCTTCCGGATTGTGGCAGGGTGCAACTGCTCTCCAGAAAGGATGGAGAAGGGAACTCCTTGGAGACTCCATTAAACCAAGGACCAGCTTTTTAACTGGAGGAATCAGAAGTGCAGATGAGAACAGCAGGAGGAGACTAGGACGGAAGAGTGGGAACCCAGAAGCTAATCCTGGCCAGGAGGGAAAACCAGGGGCAGGCTTGTCACGTGGAGGAGTGTCCATGACAACTCAGCCTCCTTGCCTTTGGAAGTCCATGGAACTACATATTTCCACCATTCACCTTTAATTTCTATTATTTTCTCAGGATGATAAGTCTTGCATGAACTGTTTCCATTGACACCATGTAGCAAAGTATTGTCATAAATGGAGCCATTACAGTGTCAGAAAGAGACAGACAGACAGACAGAGATGAAGAGAGAGAGACAGAGACAGAGAGAGCAAGAGAGAAATAGAACTCAAAAGCTTCTCTATTCCAGCAGAACTGTTCCTAACTGTTACCTGACATTGGCCAATGGAAACATATACATCTCTACTGGTTCACATTTCTATGAGAATGAGATCGCTCCATCTAGGAAAGGCTCTGGATCCCCTATGATGTCTGATATCCTAGGAGTTCTTTGCTTCCTTAGTAGTGACGTACTTATGTTCTTCAACCTGTGATCAGCTCACGTGTTGGCAGTGTTAGGATTGATTAGAAACTCGAACCAGAATGACACCTTATATTTACACATCACTTCATTGTTTGCTAAGGGATTTCATGGACCTCAGCCAAAAGCAAACCAACTCTAAGAATACCTTGAGAAATGGGGAGGAGTTTTAAAAAAAAGAAAGGAAGGAAGGAAGGAAGGAAGGAAGAAAGAAAGAAAGAAAGGAAGGAAGGAAGGAAGGAAGGAAGGAAGGAAGGAAGGAAGGAAGGAAGGAAGGAAGAAAGAAAGGAAGAAAGAAAGAAAGAAAAAGAAACTTCTGGCCAATTGTTTAAGGCGATTTCAGAAATCTACCCATTGCTACCCAGTAGGTCCTTTTGCATTGTTTTGGCTCTTGTGTCTAATTTTATGTACATGGTCCTCTATCTGCATATACACCTGCATGCCAAAAGAGGGGAAATCAGATCCCATTGGAGATAGCTGTGAGCCACCATGTGGTTGCTGGTAATTGAACTCCGGCCCTCTGGAAGAGCTGCCAATGCTCTTAACCACTGAGCCATTGCTCCAGCTGGCTCCTGTGTTTTAGGTGGTAGAGCTACTGATCAGGTTTATGTATAGCGCTGTGAAAGACCTGTGTTCTCTCTGAGAAGATAAAGTGAGCTTTAAAAAAAGAAAAGGCATCCATAAAAGAGATTTACATTCTTACAGCACCAGCCATAAAATTAATTGCTACTACTGACTTGTTTCATGTTTGCATTTTAATTATGTATTTGTAGTGCTTTTACTGAAACAGGGACCACTTCTCTTAGGGAAGGGCAGATGTGTTTAATGAGTAGGTCTTGACTGTGCTCTTGATCCAGTGAAGTGTTTTTCTTCTAATAGCCATCATAAATTCAGTATAAATCACAGGAGAGTAAACATGAGGAGCTGTTAACCGGCATTTACAGCCTGCCTTATCTCAGACATTTCAGCAGCTCCTCAGCTTTCAGTTGTAACCCTGTGCTTGTGTGTGTGATGGAGCCTTGTCTACAAATAATAATAATAATAATAAATAATAATAATAATTCTGTGGTTATTAAAAGGTTGAGTAGCTTAAGAACAAGTTTCAGAGGTAATGACATAATTTGCTTAAATTGCATCTTTTCAGAGGAAAACAGGAAGAAAGGATCCTAAACCCAATGTATTGACCATCTGTTTTATTCTGTCTTTGCACCAAATAAGTCAATTGCTGGGTCTTTTCTCCACTAACAATGCCTGGAGATTCAAAATAAATGTAGAGCTCACGGTGAAAATTTTGGATTTCTTGTATTTCATAAAAGTGTCCTTCAAAGGCATGGTTCTGCCTGGAATCCCTAGGAAGAAATCTTGGAGGGAAGTTTGTAACTAGCAAACTCAGTAGGTGGTTGGCAGAGCATCTAGGAAAGTGTGGTCTTGTTTGCCCTTGTGCTTACCTCCTGGATTCAACTAAAGGACGCGGAAATCACAACGTGCTGTTTCCACGCCCCACCTCTTCCTCTCCTCTCCTGTCTTCCTCTTCCGCCTTGTGAACCAGAGGTACAATCTGCATGCACACAGCCTGCCAAATAAGAAATCAAAGGGGGAGTTAGTGAAGGGTGATGCTTACACCCAGAAACAAGCAGGTCAGCAGATAAAATTCTTACTTTTCAGTGGAGTGCCAAAAATACAACATGGCCATTAAAGTCCGTGCCCTTTTGATAATGAAATGGTTGGACAGGTTTTTTCCATGTTAACTCAACAGCTCTCTTTGCTCCTGTGCTTCCTGCTTGTTCTTCCTCTGGTCTCTAAATAAAAAAAAATAGGATTAGTGTTTCCCATGTTGAAGTAAAATGAATTTGGGTTGAATTAATCTGTGTAATTTTATTTACTGTGTTTGCTTCTGTCTTTCTTTGCTACCAACACCTACCCTTATATACCCCATTGTTTCTGAAAATCTTGCCTCAAGGGAGGGACATGTCCTAAAAACTCTTTCACAGCAAGTGTCCTAGTTGGCTCTAACTGTCAACTTGACATAGCCTAGATTCATCTGAGAGAGGAATTGCCTGGATTACATTGGCCCATCAGTATGTCTGTGAGGGGCTATCTTGATTTCTAATTGATGCAGGAGGGACTTGCCCACTGTGGGTGGTACCATTCCCTGAGCAAGTAGTCCTGGGTATAGAAGAAAGCTAGCTAAGGATGACCCTGAGAGGGCCAGTGAACAGCTTTTCCTATCGTTTCTGCTTCAGGTTCCTGCTTGAGTTCTAGCCCTGACCTGTAAGCTAAGATAAATCTGTTCTCCTAAGTCGTTTCTGGTCATGGTGTTTGTCCCAGAAACAGAAGGAGACTACCATAGGAAGGTAGCCAGGACTTTAAGGCTGGCTAGCTGAAGCCATGTCTTCATAACGGTCAGTACTTCTTAAAATAGCGAAGTGTCCCTTTTCTGCATAGACGGGAATTAGAGATGGTGTGTGTGAGAGAGGCAGAGGGAAACTGTGGCCAGTGTCACTCTTTATCAGCTTTCTATGTTTGGAAGCTCCTTATGGGTCCCCCATACGCCTAGACACACGTTGAAGTACAAGTTGTTCCTTTGCCTGGAATGTTCTATGTTTGCAGTGTGGTAAAAAGCTGGCCTCTTCTTGCCTGTCAAGTCTCAACTTAATGTTCTCCCCTTCCCCAGCCACCCAATCTAAAGCAGTCACCCAGCCACTGTCCCCTTTAATTTGTACCCAGTACACAATTACCTCTGATGGTTATTCACTCGCTATTGGCTTTGTACATTGCTACCCCTCTGAGAATAGGGACCTTCGCTGTGTTTCTTGGGCCCCATGTAGTGGATGTCCGTAAGTATTTTTGAAGGAATGAAGCAAAAGTTAAGCAACAAAGAAGAGAAAGAGCTCCCACCTTTAGAGCAACCTCATTTGTTCTGCTTAAGTTTTCCCTAAATACTTCCAGAACTTCTGTTTTCAAATGCCACCAGTTTGAGAGTTGTTCTCCTTTGTAAGACGTTTCCAAATGATATTGTTTGTGTCTCCACCTGGCGATGACTGAATGTATGTGAAGAATTCAGCAGAAGTTCCATGTGAAGACCTAGAGCTGTCACTCACTTAGTGACAAAGCCCTGAGCTCCATCTACAACACCAACTTAACCCTGGGCATAAAGGCCTATGCCTGTGATCACAGCACTTAGGGAGAGGCAGGAGGATCAGAAGTTCAAGGTCATCTGCAGCTACATAGTTAGTTCAAGGCTAGCTTGGGCTTGGCCTAACTACATGAGACCTGATCTCGAAAAATAAGGAGAGCTACCTGCTGTGCATACCTGAGTTTCGATCTCCATGTAAAGCGCCAGACGTGTTGATATTCTCCTGTAACCTGAGCACTGGAGAGGAGAATGGAGACAAGTGGATCCCTGAAGCTCATTGGCCAGAAGGTGTAGCTGAATAATGAGCTTTGGGTTCTGTGTAAGACTCTGTCTCAAAAATAAATACGGAGAACACTCAAGAAAGAATTCCCACCATCTGCCTACTCCTCTGGCCTCTACACACAGGCACACACATATGACACATCCATATTAACATGTACATAATACACACGGGGAGGGGCACAGAATGAATATGGACACATGTTCGACAAAACAGAATTACAGGAGGGAAAAAAACCATCCAGTTACTCGGCTCCTTTCCTCATTTTCTCCAGTGCTCCCATTTGATTGATGCCTTGCTTTAACTGGGGAGAAAATGAGCCATCTGAAGAGTAGGAGGATGGGTCCTGTCTCTAGCAAACGCTTGCAGCATTGGTTACAGTCAAACTGCCATTTCAAGGTGTGTGTGTGTGTGTGTGCACTTTCCCTGTTAACACCCCCATCAGATCGCAGACTCTGATGAAGGGTTGCAGACTCCTGTGCTACTCCCTTCCTGTCCTGTTTATGTTGGACCGGAGCTCCAACTCCAACGTGTGGCTTGGGCGGCATGACTTCAAAAGCTGAACGTTTTTCCATCCTTTAACTCCTGCTAGTTAGGGTTCAAGATCTCACTATATCACCCTTTGACGATAGAAGAAAAATGGTTCCCCAGATTCTGTTTCGCATAAGCTTCACCTGGTAGGTTCAAAAGAAAAACAGATCATGAAAGGTGAGGAGAGTGAAGGGGAGCAGAGCAATGTGGGGGGAAGTGAGTGTTGCAAATAGCCAGACTTGTAATTATCAGGCGACAGCGAGAAGATGCTTAAATGCACACAAATATACTTTAAACCCAGAAAACTTCATTCCCTCACTATTCTGAGTGCCTGAAAATTCTGGGAAATTCTGGGCTGAAAGATGAAAGAGGTAAGAGCATTACCTTTCAATAATCTGTAGCCTAGTGATTGCCAGGATGATTTTGGTAAGAACACACACACACACACACACACACACACACACACACACACACACACACAGTCTTTCAACATGACACAGATTTTCTTTAAGAAAAATAATCTGTGAATTTGATTTAGTGCAATCCCAATAACCTTTTCTTCTCAAGTCAGTGTTTACAAGGTGAATCATTTTACCTTTGACTTTGGAGATTTAATGTGCCCTGGCTTCTATTTCTGCTTAAGCAATTTTTATTGGCTTCAAAATATAGTCAAAGAGCCACTTAGTAATAGTAAAAATGAAAAGCATAGAACCAAAGGGGCCTTCAGAATAACATAAGAGGGGAAATGGGGCAGAAACATTAGAGGCAGAAATGGGGCTCATTTTTTTTATAAAAATCACACATACATATACACACTCACCCAACGGGATCAGGAAGGAATAGAGCAGAGATGGTGGCCCCAGGTGGACTAGCTGGCCATCTGGACATATAACCTCTTTATAAATACCCTGTGGTGACAGCTTTACATTAACAGTGTTAGTGTTGGATCTCTTCTAAAACAACCCCTCCCTGAGGTGGGAAGTCTAATCAAGGAGCTTCCTGAAGCATGAACTTTTAACTAAGAAAGAACATTTTGATATAGTCTTTCCCCTAATTTTTCATGGAAATACTGGCTCTAATGCCTTGTCTCATTGCTACATTGCCAACACAAAGATCATGTTACTCAGGTATGCCAGTCTCTTGCTGACTTCAGTATTTAAGTGCATTTCTGTGAGTTGGAATCCTTATTTTGTAGCTCAAAGTCCTATTTGTATAGATGGGAATACTTGCAGGACATCTATGTTAGAAGTAGCACTCTACCACTGCCTCCAAAAAAACACACTATGTTCAGCCTCAAATATTTGGTGCTTTAGATGAAAGAACACAGGATGATAGTATGTCTTCAACATTTCCGTTTCATCTTGTCTAAACGTGTATAAGAGTTCCATCAGTAATTATGAAGTTGAAAGTATAGTCCCTTCCTGATGAAGACAGTTTGAAAGGGGAGAGAGATAAAATAAAGCTTCGTAGAAATATGGTCAAGAGTTGGTTGGGCAGGAATGATGGCTCAACAGTTCAGAGCACTTGTTCCTCTTACTCCCAGCCACACACAACTCTAGGTCCAGGGGATCTGGCCTCCTTGGGCACCAGGGACACTCATGGTACACATGCACACAGGCAAGCCAAAGTTCACACTCACAAATTAAGTGCTAAGTCTGTTGAATTATGAAGACTAAATTAAGCTAGTGAGGAGAATGATGAGTAAAGGTGAAGAATAGAGATGAAGGAATTCTTAATTTCCAGCAATGATTAGACCATTTTTGAAAGTAATGGAGACCTGTATTAGATCCAGTGCACACTTTTAGCGGCTTTGTATCAGCTGGCATTAGCATTTAGAGGGCAGAAACAGAGAATGTGTACAGTTGGCAAGCCTAGAACTGTCAGGATGCAGCTATATTTAATCTGAATATTCTTAAAAGGAGCATCATTGAAAACATCATCCACGCAGTGCACCGTGTCAGAGAAGACCCAAGATTAAGGGGAAAGTCTCCCAAATAGACTAGAGACTAAGATACCAAGATAATGAATGCTATACCGGGAGCACAACGGCCTCCAGGCAGAGTGAGATCAGAAACTATGGAAAGGCATACCCGTGGTGACCCAAGAGAGGACTAGCGAAGTTCACAAATCTGCAGATAAGCACCACCCAACTGATAAGAGAATTCAAGACCCATCCATTTGAGTGGGCAGTTCAAGTGGAAATGGAGGTCGTGGGCACAGGGGAAATAGTCCAGCAGATGAAGATGCTAGAGGAACACGGGCATGGCTGTTGGCCAGAGGCCATGGCACAAGCCCAGAGGCTACATAGCAAAGTCATTGAGAAAAGTGAGGAAGTGGCCAAGGTTGTTGGTGACAGCGGGGAAAGAGAATGATTATAGGTGGAGCGCGGGAACTTCACAGGGGAAGCAGACACTGAGTGATGAGAGCAAATCCTCCTAGGAGGGGCTGTGGGGAGCGCAGGGCAGGCAGAAACCTCCTGCTCCATGGATGGACCAGAAGGGGCTGGGGAAAGCAGCCCTGGGGTAGCCGGGTCTCAGTGGAGACAAAGCACGTTAGAGACAGTCCAGACATTCCAAGCGCCATGGAAGGATCTAGAAAAGGGCTCCAGAGGGTGACGCAGAAGGAAGAACAGAAAGAAAGAAGGGCGCCTTGGGGGTGAGAGTTGCGCCTGGGAGGTGGGCCAGGCATAATTCTGAGAGTGACTAGGACTGTCCCTGTGAGGCACCACTAGAGTCTTAGCCAATCTAATTTCCCCTTCTTTCTGCACCCCTTTGTATTTTGTTACATTCCAGCACCACGCGCCATCTTGCCATCACTGGCCTCCTCTATCCACGCGAGATCCGTGGTTGAGCTTTATTGGACGAGCTGATTTCCTATATTTGGCTATTTTAAGATAATTATTCCTAACGAATGACTCCCTAATTCGCATTCACTGAATTTGATTCCACGTCTTCAACTGTTACCGTGAGGATTCATTCCTGTATACTGTAGACTGAACTGTATTAGGTTGCCATTTATTTGTTTTACTCTGTGAACGTGTAAGTTTTTCATTCAAACTAATGTATCATCCAGTGGTGAGAACATTAGTAGCAGCCTCTCTTGTTTTAGTTGGTTCCATTGCATGTGTAAAAGCAGAAAGTTTGTTTCCTCAGCAAACCCGTGAATGACAGTTTCCTTCCTTGACCAAACTTAGAATTACACGAACCTTGTGGCTAGCACTGGGATCTTTAAAAAAAAAAAAAAAAAAAAAAAAAAAAAACCTTTTCCATATGTGGCAAAGTATTATATATTCTTTCATTTAATTTTTAAGACTAGTGCACATGTTAAACTTATATGGTGAAATATTTAGGTCTCATGAAACAAGGTTGCTGGACAGATTCCATTTAAATTTAAGCACGCATTGGCCTCATTACTCAAAAGGAAACTATTAATTATTTGCAATCAGAACTTCAGGCCTTGCGGCTAGAGCATGTCAGGTTCATGCCTTCTGACCATTATCAGGATGCATGTGGGTTGAAAAGGCTCTAAAGGATGTGTACTGTATCCTCTAGGATTGCTGTAACCAGCACTGAGACACTGAACAACGTCTCTGTTATATGTCTTGCTGCATCTCCCCAAAGTTCTTCCGATCTGTTGTTACTTAAATGCAATGATGTACATATCCATAGAACACAGTGCTTAAGTGAATCCCATGATACGATGCTGGTAAAGCGGTTGAATGACTAACACAATCTCCAATAGAGTAAGTAGGTGCAGTGATCTGGTAACCTCTTTACTCAAACGAGTTTATAAATAGGTCAGATCTGGGTAATCACCCGCCTCAGCTCCAATTTGAAAAGTGCTGCTTTCCCAGAGTCACCATTCAATGTGAAGGCTGTGAGAGACTTCTGGAAAGACCACAAATACGTTCTTGTCCTTGTCTCTGTCTTAGTGGAAACAGTTCATACACCATCTGGTTTCAAGGATATACCAACATTATGCTCAATAATGTCTGTAGCAAAAATACATGTGTGTGCAGAGCCACAAAAGATGGCTTTGTTACAAAGTGGTATGAAATAAATAATGCCTTTCTTCTGTGCAACTTCTAAAATGAAGTTTGTAGCTTGAACTTTCAGATAGTTTTAGCCTTATAGGTAAATTCTTGTTTCATATGATTGTGTTTTGTGTGTCTGGCCCCTTCATTTCCTTAATAGCCATTACTTTATTTTGGTTAAATAAGCAATCTCTAAGTGAAACATGAAATTTTCACGGTTTCACGTTTACTTCACCCTTGTTTTTATTCTATCACAAAGCAATTTTACATATAAAGAGAATTATATGCGATAGACCTTTCTAGAATAATAGTAAGAGCTTTTACTTCCTTTTTTTCCTCTAACTATTCTGTCTTTGAAAGCAGGATTTTATTTGGTTGTTGTCATTATCAAGACATTCTGGATGGGTGTGCTAAAGCATACTTATAATCCCAGTACTCGGGAGGCTGAGGTTGGAGGATGGCCAGGGATTCAAGGGCAGCCTGTCCCACACGGCAGGTTCCAGATCAGTCAAAGAATTTATGATTGCTGAATAGCTGCTTTACTAAAGAGAAATAATTATTTTACCAAAAAGTGGGAGAGATGGGTTTGTAAAAAGCATTCTGGACATTCTCCTAGTGGAGACTTCGGTTTATGCTTAGGACATCACTCCATTTCATCATGGCATCAGCTAGGGGGTGGGGGTACATTGCATTCACTCAGTCTCTGTGACCTAAAGTCTCTAAGATGATGTACTGTCTTACACTCTTGCTGTGATTATGTCAGGATGGATTCCAATAACAATTGGAAGTGAAGTGGAATGAAGTGCTCATTCAACCATTGTCTTAAGTTCCTAGTCATTTTAGTGAGAGCAATTGGGAACAGCAGCTGGATTTATGCCAGAGTTCTGCCTCGTGCTACATTGAGAGCAAGTGGTGTACTTTTGCTTGGGATCTGAGGCTGTCTTCTACTGTGAGACCATCTTAAAATGGGAGAAAACATATCAGCAAATACCTAGATCAACCCCACACACGGAGCTGGATCTGGGTAGACAGAGGGGTTGTGATTTCCATGACAGCCAAGAGGATTTACAGACAGCTGCCAGCTGCAAGGCAGGGCTATGGAATAAGGCTGAGAGGTCTCAAGCTTGGCCCATGTTCCATGCTGTTTCCTTAAAAGTCATCAAAAGTTACTCGAACACTTTGAATGCCTGCAATTGATACAGTTTCCAGTCCATCTTCCTTCTATGTCTATCAGACTAAATTACTCCACATGTTCTAGAATTACTACCCACCACCCCGAGAAACTCATATAACATCAGGATGTCTCACACTGATATGACAAAGCACAGAGCAATATAAGTTACAGTATTAGTTATTGAGATGTTTGGGTCCGGTACTCATTTATTAACCAGTCTCATTTGTCCAGTCCTGTGGCATGACTTGTTTTTTCCACACTAAACTGCCTTGTCTTTGTGTCCCTGGGACCACAGCCTCACTCCACAGCATCTGTTTAAACATCCTTTTTCTCCTGACATTTTCCTCTTCTAAAAGTGCTGTCCCTTGAATGTCGGAGATGCTCCTGGGGTGGTCTGTCATCCCCTTGGGACTTGCCCTTATCATTATCTTGGGGCTCCAGCTCACTTTTTTTCTCTTCTGACCCCCAAATACCATATTGTAATTGTATATTATTCTCTCGTTTGTTAAAAAGCATGCCCCTGGCTTTCAAAGTAAAGGTGCAGAGCACATTGGCTTTCCACCCTAAATCATCTGGAAAAAAAAATGTCTTATTTTTTTTTAATTGACAGCTCAGCTGGGTTGTGAATTACAGGTTTTTCCTAAACATGTTGAGGGAATTCCTTCTGGTTCTACTTTCTAGTGTTACTATAGCAGAGGTCATTCCCATCTAGCTTCTGATCTTTGCTGTATGACTTTTTCCTGTTTTTCATTTTGGAAGAATATGACTCTTCTTGTCTTCTGTCTGGAGTAGGGACTGGATCTAGGCCCTCCCACATGCTCTAGACTGCTGTATACACACCCCCACCCCTTTCACTTCTCATCCTCAGGCTGAGTCTCAGTAGGTTGACCAGCTTGGACTTGAACTGGTTCTGTAGCCCAGACAAGTCTCCACTGATCATCCTCCTGCCTCAAACATTACAGACCTATGTCACCAGGGCTCTTTCTTCTCTTTAAATATTTTTCTTTCTAATGTCTCTATTTGAAACTTGTAATAAGGTGATGTTAAAACTCTTAAATGGCCTAGTGGTGGTGGTGGTGGTGGTGCATGCCTTTAATCCCAGTACTCTGGAGGCAGAGGCAGTCAGATCTCTGTGAGTTCAAGACCAGCCTGGTTTACAGAATGAGTTCTAGGACAGCCAAGGCTACACAAAACCCTGTCTCAAAACAAACAAACAAACCTCTTCGGAGCTGAAGAAATAGCTCAGTCAATGTGTTTGCCACGCATGCACGCACGCACACAAGCTCAGGGACCTGAGCTCAATCCCCAGAACCTACAGGAGAAAGCCCAGAAGAGGACAACCAGTTCCATTCATAGTCATAGTCCCTCTCTCCCTCTGCCTTTCCCTCCCTCTCTCCCTCTCTCTCTTTCTCTCCCCCTCCCTTGCTCTCTCCCCTTCCCCCTCTCTTTTCCCTAATTATTTTTAATCACATCTGCTTATTTGTGTGGGGGTTGGGGCACAGTTTATGTGGATTTCAAACCGAGGCTTTGTGCACCGTCGGCCGGCATTCTACCCACCGAGTAGCATCCTTACGCTGTTGTGCCCAGCGAT
>NW_026294534.1:51258073-51358073 GCF_007827085.1 Peromyscus californicus insignis | reverse complement strand
AGAGAACTATGGGCTGTTGTTGTTTTTTTCTTTTCTCTTTTTTATAGACTGCCCATTGCCCAGCTAGTACCCTCCTTCCCCTGACCCCTCTCTTCCTCGGAGTCCAGGCCCTTACTCTGTCAGCTCCATGGAGTGTGTGCCTCCCAGTATTTCCACCCAGGCCACTGCCGGGAAGAAAGGATGGTGAATTGCCCCATGGCCATAGGGGATTGATTCCACGCCGTCTAGAACCTATGCAGGTTCAGTGCCTTACAGAGCATGGCGTGGTGTCTGCATACAACCTCTATGCATCCTCCTGACTATTTTACAGCCTCTCCAGATGGCTTACAGCATTGAGTAGGGTTTGATTGCTTTGTAAGCGGGCAGTGAGTGGTAGTGTTTGGGGAATCGTGATGAGCAAAGCCTCTAGTTGCTTGGTTCAGGTGTGGTGGCTTTCTCCCCCGTATGGTTTCAATCTATGCTTGGCTGAATGTGAAGATAACCCTGCAAGTGCAGAGGTCTGAGTCCGTCTAGAGAGCTCATTCACTTTCCTGTAGGAAAAACATTGAGAGAGAGAGAGAGAGACCTTACTCTCACTCTCACTCTATTCAAATGAACTACCTGTAATGGCACAATGACAACATGGAATTTGCATGATTCTTAGGCTTTCTGCCATTCTGTTTTCTTCCTCTAAGCATCATGTTTCCATCTGGGCTGTACCTGAATCATGGGGCTGCAAATACCCTCTGGTTCTGTAGCCTAGGCTAGCCCCAACTCACAATCCTCGTCCCTCAGCCTCCTGAGTGCGGTGATCACAGATGTGCGACACCACATTCTGCTCCCACTCATACCTTCAAACTCCTTTGCTGTAGTTGCAAAGCTCTGCCTCTCACATCCTTCCCTGGAGCAGGGTGGTCTCTGGTAGCCTGCCTTCCCTGCGGTCAGCAGTCCTGCTGAGGAGAACTCCCCAGGCTAGGAACAGTAACTCTCAGCTTTGGCTTTGGCTCCTAATGGCTACTGTGAGTGTGGCATCTAGAAAAGTGGGGAACAACTGCACCCCTTTCAACTCTGACTTTCTCCTCCTGTCCTCTGCTGTCTCCCGTGTTGGTAATCCACTTTTCTAAGCACTCTGTGAAGAGCAGAGCCACCGCTCCAAATAGCTGGCATTCTGCAGCTTAAGCCAGCATTTATCAGAAGGAAGTGAGGGAGTAAGGTCAGGGCATCATTATCCCCTGCTGTGGAATGAGCCCCGCCACAAGTTGGGGGGATGTCTACTCGGAGCGCACCTTCAATTTGACTCGAGTTTGATGTTTCCATTCTCGAAAATGGTCTCATTTTGTGATGGTTAATGTGCCTCAGTTTTGCTGTGCATAAGTAATTATGTAGGTAGATATCATACACACACACACACATACTCGAGATATACATATATATGCATGTATGTATGTACGTATGTGGCGTCAACTAGCTCTAGTGGCCCAGAGATGTCAGGGAGTGTTCAGAATCTCTTGGTCTTTCTTTCGTGCTTATAAAGTGGCTGCAGCTGCTCACACACCACGTTTTCCCACCACTCTTCCAAGCAAAGGAGGATGAGGACAGAGCAGACAGGTTTTGTGAGGCTCTGGTCCTTCTAAGCAGATAGCCCCTCACCTGTCACTGACCTAACTTTGTCTTAGGACCATTTTTAGTTCTGAGAAAGGTTGGGGAAGGAAGTTGGTCTCTGGCAGAGCAGAATGAAGTCACCATGACTAGCAGCAACCAGTCATAACTCATTCCTGGACTTGCAAAGGATCTTTGTCTTATTTTATCTGTAAAAATCAGGATTAAACTTGGGTGGAGCCAGAGGGCTGTGAGAGAGAGCTCACAGACGGTGAAACGGTGTCTGCCACAGCATGTTTAAAAACTTTCGGAGAGATCGGCCCTCGAGTGCGCACTTCCAATTACATGTGACCTCAGTGTCAAAAATGTGCTGACAAGTGCAATAGAGAGACTGGGAGAGAAAAACAGAGGACTGGGTGAAAGAGCAGTGGGGGAGGGGTGCTGATTAGCAGGACCCACCAGCCAGTCAAAGACAGGAAGCAAGACTCACTCCTGTACAAGGCACTGAGGACAATCTGTGTGTATTCGTTATAAATGCTCACACTTTATAAGGGGGCCTCCAGTATTTGCGATGGCTGGCTTTAATTGTCAACTTAACACAACCTAAAATCACCTGGGATGTGTGTGGGGGGGTGGGGGGGAGCCTCAATGAAGGATTGTCTGCATTCATTCGATTGGCCTGTGGGCACGTCTGTGAGGGGTTTGTCTTAATTAAGTTGATTGATGTGGGAAGACCCAGCCCACTGTGGGTGGCACCATTCTCTTAGTAGGGTGGGAGGTCCTTCCTAAGGCTGGAGAGATCCAGCTGAGCACAAGCAAGCAAACATTCATGCATTCGTTTCTCTCTGCTCTTGCCTGTGGGTAAGATGTGACAAGTTTTTTGAGGTTCCTACATGATTTCCCCACCATGATGGACTAGAACCTGGAAATCTAAGCTAAAATAAGTCCTTTCTTCCCCACGGGGTTTTTTTTGGGGGGGGAGGGGGCAGGGTATTTTACCCCAACATCAGAAACAAATCTAGGCCAGTACTATTTGTCACACAAATGGGATTTGCAAACTGATGAGTGCCATTGCTTTATAACTCTCTGTGCACTCGAACTGGAATGTCAGTTTTTGTTCCATTCTTCTTAAATACACAGACTCCATCTGACCCACAAATGAACAGGGCTCAAGCATAGAGCATGCGCCTCACAAAAACTCAGAAGAGTGCAGTGGAAGCCAATGAACAAAAGACTCCGATCTCTGACATAGCTCAGATTCTCTTCCTGTGACACATATTTGGAATCAGCGTTTTTGGTTTTTTGTTATTTTTTTTTTTAAGTAAAATTATATACAAGTTACAATATGTTTGAGTGCCAGATGGAGAAGACATCTGGAGAGTGAGAAAGTAAGGAAAACACACTTTCCAGATGAAGCAAATTGGAAGGCAGTGTGGCCACATTTAGTAATGGAGAGTGGAAAACATTTCCACTGTGTACAGCATGGCAATCTCTTAATGAGACACACAGATGGCAGGTGCCAGGGGTATTATGCAAGACAATATTCTTAACAAGGTGCATTGAAGTAAAAAAGAAAAGAAAAGAGCCGGGCGGTGGTGGTGGCACATGCCTTTAATCCCAGCACTCAGGAGGCAGAGCCAGGAGGATCTCTGTGAGTTCAAGGCCAGCCCGGGCTACCAAGTGAGTTCCAGGAAAGTCACAAAGCTACACAGAGAAACCTTGTCTCGAAAAACAAAAACAAAAGAAAAAGAAAGGAAAAAGAAAAGAGAGAGAGAGAGAGAATATACCACTTTCCCTTCTTCCATGGACTTAAGATTTGTTCTTAAGTCTTAAGATGCTGTTCTTAAGATTTGAGTTGTTTCCACCAAGGTGTGACCCCTGGGTCAATCTCTGGATGTCCACTTAGCTTTACAGATTCTACATGGTAGGATTCTCTGTTCTAGAGTGTGTGGCGATCCTGGGTTAATCAGATTAAGATGGAAAAAGGAAAGTGGGAATTTCTTAGCAGGCCGAGTGCTTGACCTGTATGCTGGGTCAATCCTAAACCTGGCATAATCTAATCATGGAGGTGTCTACCTGCAAACATAGTTCTCAGGAGGTGGAGGCAGGAGGATCAGAGTTCAAGGTAAACGCAGAGAAGTTAAGGCCAGCAAGGGCTACTTGAAACTTTGTCTCAAAAAAAAAAAAAAGGAAGGAAGGAAGGAAGGAAGGAAGGAAGGAAGGAAGGAAGGAAGGAAGGAAGAAGGAAAGAAGGAAGGAAGAAGGAAGGAGGGAGGGAGGGAGGGAGGGAGGGAGGGAGGGAGGGAGGGGGGAAGGGAAGGGAAGGGAAGGGAAGGGAAGGGAAGGGAGGGGAGGAGAAGGGAAGGGAGGGGAGAGGAAGGGAAGGGAGGGGAGAGGAAGGGAAGGGAAGGGAAAGGAAGGGTAGAAAGGAAAGGAAAGAGAAAGAAGCCAGCCACATAACCCAGGGGTAAAGGAACTTGTCACTAAGCCTAACAATTTCAGTTTGACCCCTGGAGCCACACAGAAAAAAAGAACCAACTCCTACAAATTGTCCTCTGACATCCACACGGGAGCCATGACATATACACAATGGAAAAAAAAAAATGAAAAGAAATGAATTTAGGAATAATTCAACCTCTATCCCCACCCCTGCCAAGGAGCATGGCTCATTGGTCATTTCCTAGTCTCACTTCAAAGGCCGAGGAGGACAGGATGAGTCTCTGCCAGCTGGGGCTCCAAGCTGCTGAAAGCATGCAAAGCGGTGAGCGAGCAGACGGCAGCAGCTGCTCTCCTCATCTGTCCCCAGCTTCACTTCCTGAGCCCGGGAGTCTGAGTGGAGGGGTAGAGTCCTTGCATTCCAAGCATGGGAGGAATCCGACCAAGCTTTCATTGAAAAACCACAATACCTTTGTGATTCCCGTCAAGCTTCGAGGGCCATTTCACTTTGCATTTTGCATTGATTTGTGGTCAGAAACTGGTTTGAAGAAAGAACTTAGGAGTTCTTACTAGTCAGGGTTTGGAATCAATTATGCTTCGAGTCATTTTCTATAACCAAGATCTCACTTGGAAAAAAAAAAAAGCCAACACCACCACCACCAACACACACACACACACACACACATTCATACACACACTTAACCTGGGCATAGTGGCTCAAACCTCTGGTGCTAGCACTGGAAAAGGCAAGGCAAGATTCCCACAAGCTCAAGGCCAGCCTGGGCTACAGATGAGTTCCAGGCCAGGCTGAGCATCAATCTAACATGCTTTCTCAAAAGATATGAACAAACAAAAATGACTTGATCTTGCGTTGGGGGTGAGGAGCTGAAGAATGCATGATGCCTAGGGAGTCCGCATAGACGGCAGAGAGCATACCGAAATGAAGTGTGGCGGGTGTCACCAGCAGCCGCTTTATTTTGTGTGTTTAAGGTTCTCTTTCTACTTTTCCTTTTCTACTGGCTTCACCCAGCTCTGAGCAGAGGCATCTCGTTTCTAAGCATTCCCCACCAAGTCGTCCTTCCGCCTCTTCAAGCCCATCTTTTTTAAACCCACGTATACCTACCTTCACTGATGGCAAACAGATCGCTTTGATCGTCCATGTTTTATTTCTACCTTTTTTAATGTTGGAGAACGTCACACACTCTTACATTGCGTTTTTAATCAGGCCCAGCAGCCTCTCTCGTAAGGTCCCTCCCCTGTCCCTCACCACTTTCCCTCTCAGCTTCATGTTCCTTTTAAAAACCTACCGAGTCCACTTAGTGGTTCCTACATGCACTGCTATGGGACCCTTGAGTGGAGCATGGGTGGTCTTTCAGGAGATACATCCCTGAAAACAAAAACAAAAGCAAACAAAACAAAATGAAGCACACACACACACACACACACACACACACACACACACACACACACACACACACAAACTTACTCTCGATCCCCCAGCAGCCGTCAACTTCTGGTAACTTCTCAGCCAGTGGTAGGACTTATGAGCCCCTCTCCTAACCGTACTAGGGTGCTGATTGGCTTGATCTTGTGTGGGTCTTACACACATAGTCACAGATGCTGTTCATGCACACAACGGCTCTGCGATGTTCAGCCAACAGTCTCATTGCAGACATCCACCACTGCGATGTTCAGCCAATAGTCTCATTGCAGACATCCACCACTGCGATGTTCAGCCAATAGTCTCATTGCAGACATCCACCACTACTTCTTCTGGCTTTTAAAATCCTTCTCTCTCTTCTGAGATGATCCTAAGCCATCTTGGCGAGGCGGTGTGTGTGTGGGGGGGGGTAATGTGTGATATAGATGTCACATTTTTATGCTACCAGGTTTTATGGTTTACATGTGATTTGTGCCCCCAAAAGGGTACAGCTGGCTCATGTGTCAAAGGCTTGATTCCTCAGCTGGGGTAGCTATGGGGGGATAATAACTTCATCTATTGATAAATTCATAGCTGAGAGACCATTAGGAAGTAGGATCTAGGCTAAGGAAGAAGGTCAGTGGGTACATGCCTTTGAAGGACATGCCCGTGTCCAGATCTTCTCTTTCTCATCATTTCTTGGCCTGCCACGAAATGAGCAGTTTTTCTCTGCCATGCCCTTTCACCCTGCTCCTTCTGCCTCACCACAGGTCCTAGAGCAAAAAAGCCCACCAACCACAGGAGAGGGCTCATGAGACTATGAGCCAAAAATCGATCTTTCCTCTATTATCAACCGTTTTTCGAGTATTGTGTAACAGAAAGGCAAAGCTGACTGGAATGCTCACATCAGGCACTTTCATCAGAACCGCACATGTGTGTTGCACTAAATAGCTCAAGGTATAAAGCTGTCTCAGAAACAAAGTGTTGAAGGCTTGCGTACACAAAGTCTGTGCTGGGAAATGGCTTACTGACCACACAGTGCGGAAGTCGCAGCCTGGTTACCCCACATTTCTTAAAGGTCTCATCAGCAATGTGCTGTTGCCCGAAATTAGGATACCTACCTAGCGTGTGGAATTTTGTTTGCACTCTATTGGTTGCCCTGCCTAGAAGTCTTCTCTTCTCGTCTTTGTTCGAGCTTCAGACATTTCTTTCCATGGCCTCTTCCTTATGTAAAAGAGGGAACTGTTTCAGTCCAAAGCCACTCTTGATTAGGTGGTTACATGGAAGGCGCCTATGTAAACAGAGGATCATTCCTCGCTTCCTCTGATATCCCATGCCAAATGCCATGAGAAGTTGGGGCAGGGGGGAGGGGGAATGCTGCCTGCTGTTTAGAACCAATTATATAAAAAGCATTTGCTTTTATAACTTTCGTGATGACTTCAAACACCAGGAAACATAAAAGATGAACTATGGAAGAAAGTTCATGGCAGGTTCCCCTCTCCTTTGTGGTCACTTTTAGATCACAAGTCTACAGTGTCCTTGTGTCCGTGTGCTTTTAAAGAAAGTAGACCTATGTGATCACTTCTCTCTGATCTGATATTTTGATTCTTTTAGGAGCTCTTGTGTGTCCGATTCTCAGATCAAGCATTCTACATTAACAATCTAACCACAGATGCCTGTTCTTCAGTTAGCTAGGACTTTCATCTCCAAATGTCACGCCATGCTGTTACCTATTCTTTTCTGGTTGAACTGACAGATATTATTTCTTACTCAATCTATCAAGTACTTTCAGGGTAATTGAAAATTAGACTGCCAGAAAGGACCACAAAAACGAGAGTCAGAGTTGGTGGTGTGGGATGTTCTTTGGGAAGATGGAAAACATTAATTTAAAACAGTTCAAGAGCTTAAGCCAAAAGAGACTATTGAGTTGTGTTTAGAAAGAAAGAAAGAAAGAAAGAAAGAAAGAAAGAAAGAAAGAAAGAAAGAAAGAAAGAAAGAAAGAAAGAAAGAAAGAAAGAAAGAAAAGAAGAAAGAAAGAAAGAAAGAAAAAAAGAAAGAAAGAAAGGAAAAGGTAGAAGTAGAAGAAAAAAGAAAGGAAGGAGGAGGAAGAGGAGGAGAGGAGGAAGAGGAGGAGAAGGAAAAGAGGAAGAAGAGGAGGAAGAGGAGGAGGAAAGGAGGAAGAGGAGGAGGAGAAGACTCTCCAAATTGTACTTTAATTTGAATAACTTCTCTTCTACCAGTTAGATGAAATTGATATAAATCCTCCCATTCTGGCATCTGTGAACTTAAGCTCTGGGTATAACAGCAACTTCAAAATAAATTAAAGAAAATAGGCTGAATATCATTAAAGATTTAATTGTTCAATGACATCCATTTTCCATTTTGCTATTCTGTTTAACTAACTTCAGTCTTACAAAACTGCAGAAATCTTACTCGCTCAAAATGGTATCTTGAAGGAAATGACCCATGTGAAACAGAGAACCATGCTGAGTGTACTAGGGGCTTGACTAGCTTCATCCTTAGTTGTATGCTTTCCCATTGGCTTGAGACCTAGTCATATATCACTCATTTCCATACAACCAAATCCAACTTGGAGCAGCAGATAGCTGAGACACCTAGCCCTGGTGCTTCTGTCCTATATCCAAGAAAGCAAAGGTAGAGGTTATAAAGAAAATACGGACAATTTAGAAAGCTGTTATTATTCTTTTGTGAGGCAGAGTCTCCCAGTAGCCCAGGCTGAACTAGAACTCACTATTTAGCCCAGGCAGGCCTAAACTCATATCTCTGCCTCCAGAATGCATGAGCCATCATACCTGACTTGGGAAATTATTCTACCTGGTCTTCATTTCTGTAATCTGAGCTTTTTGTTGTCTGACCTTGTGAAAAGTTTAAGTTCTGAAAAAGATTTCATCATTATATTTGTTGTGTTATATGTGTATGTTGTGTTGTGTGTATTGTATGTGTGTGTTGTGGTGTGTGTGTGTTGTGGTGTGTGTATGTGTGTGTATGTGTTGTGTGTGTTAGAGTATATAATGCTTGGGGCCAGCTAGATGGATCAGTAGGTAAAACACTTGTCATCAAGCCCAGTGACCTAAGCTCTATCCCCAGAACCTACATAGTGGAGAGCACCAGCAAGTTGTCCTCTGACATCTGCACATATATCATGGCACGCGAGCACGCGCACGCGCGCGCGCGCACACACACACACACAAATGAATAAATGTAAAAAAAAAATGTAAAAGATGTTTGGAAGGAAAGCTGTTTGTTTAAAAAAAAAAAAGTGTGAGTACCCCTTACCCCTTCAGCTGAGGTTCCACGGCCCCAGAAAGCTCAACTCAGACATGTCTTGGAGACAGAACAGAAACATGGTGAAGTCTAGGAGAGTGATTGGAACTGGACTCAGATCACAGCTGGCTTTATTTTTCCACTAGACAGAGCACAAAGGTCTCCTGTCCTAAGAGCAGGGCTTAGAGAGTCATAGCTGCCTTTCAAAATGTTGTAGCTACACTAAGTAAATCTTGGGGGTTTTCCAAAGCAGATCATGAAGGGTAGATTCTCTGTCTGTGTTCTCATTGTCCAGCAGCCTAATCCAGGGGGCTACTGTGAGTGATTTCCAAAGAAGCAAGTAGGTGGTGTTAGGCATAAATTCTTAGAACTCTTGAGTTTTCAAGAATTGGTAATGGCTTCTCTGTCTCAGCCCAATAGGGTTGACCTTCCTTCCATTCTGTTCAAAGTCTACACCCAGGATCTCTAAAATATATTTATCCTCGTCCTTGTCCTTGTTGTTCAACCTGGGATCTAGACTGGTTCCCTTCTCCCAGATGCTGTTTAAAACTCTCAAAGGAAATCTTTAACTCTTCTTCCTCTTGCTCAATATTTAGGAAAAAAAAATTGTTCTACAAAAGGAATAATTATATCTAACACCAATCTCCTGAAACAAAACCATGTTTTAAAGTCAGGTTTGGAGCTGGGTGTGGTGGTGCACACCTTTGACCCTGGCACTCAGGAGGCAGAGGCAGGCAGATCTCTATGAGTTCAAGGCCAGCCTGATCTACAAAGTGAGTTTCAGGACAGCCAGAGCTGCACAGAGAAAACCTGTCTCAAAAACCAGAAATGAATAAATAGATAAAGTCAGGTTTGGTTAAAGTATTATACTAGCATTAAGAATTCCTATTAATACCTTAAAGCTAATTCATCTGGCCTATCACCCAAATGCATGATGATATAGTAATTTGAATAAGAGTGGTCTGAATAGGTTCATATTTGAATGCTTAGTGATAAAGAATGGAACTGTTTGAAAGGATTAGAAGGTTTAGGGGGTAACCTTCTTAGAGTACTTACAGTTTTATTGAAGGAAGTGTGTCGCTAGGAGTGGGCTTTGAAGTTTCAAAAGCCCTTGCCCACTCCCCCAACCCCCACCCACCTTTGGACCAGGATATAGCTCTCAGCTACTGCTCCAGCACCGTGAGTGTCATCATACTCCTGCCACCTGCCCCCCTATGATGATAATGGACTAACCCTCTGAAACTGTCAGCAAGCCACCATGTAAATACTTTCCCTTATAAGAGTTGCCTTGGTCTCCTCACAGCAATAGAACAATGACTAAGACAAAAGTCTTGAGGAAAAGAACAATTTCTGTCCTGTTCCACACCCAACTCAAGTTCTATTTTTAAAGCCACCCTAAGGCTTGTGATGTCAACTAAACCGAACACTGTTTCCCAGCCATTGTTCAATGAACTCAATAGTAGAGTTTCTGAGTACTTCTCAGTGTTTAAAAATATCCACTATCTTGCATAGGTCAACTGAAATGGCTAGTGGTTTTACATTTAGCTACAATTACATAGAAATTCGTTATATTAACTTCAAATGTGTTAAGTTCTTATGGGCAGTTTTAGTGTCTATTTAGCACTTAAAAAAAGACAATTTTAATAATTTGGGTGTTCTTCACAATAAAGCATACTTTGGTGATCTTATTCTGCCCTCTCTTTTCCATGATTCAAATTTGTTTTCTGGAATCTTATCCCTCCCACCTGTTACTTTCTCCTCTAGTCTCTTTTTTTTTCTCAAACAATTCCTATCTAGCTCCAAGTTTAGACATCAGGCTCAGCTTTCCAGGAGGAATAACTGTAAGAGATTCCCCTCTGGGTCTTCTCTTGGCCCTAAGTATTTTCTCCACATTAACCTTCATGAAAATTCTCTCTAAGGGTTTTCTCCCTGCAAAGTTGTAGGATCTCCAGTGTAGGCTTGTTTCTTCCTCCTTCTTGGCCCTGTCCTCGATATTGTCCTAGTGCCTGTCACAGGATTAACTATATATATATATATAACTATTATATACATATATAAATATTTATAGTTTGACACAAATCATTGTCAGACTCAGTGACATTAAACCATGTGGATGCTTGGTTTTTTACCACTAGGTGTGGACCAAAGCTGAAAGCTAGAGGGATATATACCCATTTTAAATACCTGACCACAAGAACAGGGACTGAGACAGAAATGTCTTTTAGTTCAATTATATCTGAGATTTCTTTGAAAACTGGAGGCATGTATGTATTTTCATAAAAGACTTAAATGGTGACCTCTCAAAACCCTCATTCAATTCTTGATGAGAAATCTATGGTTTATTCAATACCCAATAATTCAACATGTACTAATTAGCTTTTTTTGTCACTGTGACCAAAGAAACCTGAGAAAATCAAGTAATTGGAGGAGAGATTTATCATACTCATCTAAATGGATTTCAGAGGTTTGGGTGCATAATCACTCGGCTCCTTGTTTCTGGTCCATGTGAGAGACAGTACAGCGTGGAAGATGGACAGAGTGGAGGGAAGCTGCTTATGTCATGACAATCAGCAAACAGGGGGAGACAGGAAGTAGCCACGGCAAGATGTAGCCTTCAAAGACACCCCTCCTGTGAGGGATGTACTTCTTCCAACCAGGCCTCACCTCTAATAATCTATCCAGTATGAGCTCACCAGTAGATCAACCCAATGATAATGTCTATATCCTCATGATCCAATTACCAGTGACTAGATCCACCACCTGGGGACCATGTCTTCTACACGTGAGCCTTCTAGATGGAGAGCCTGTTTTTACGAATGAACTCTAGGGGCAGCACCATCATTCTAGGTCTGTGGGTCACTGAATGTTAAACTTGGGACTTCGAAGATATTTATCCCATTCTCTGCTCTCTCGGGAGGTTTAATAGGTTGCTGACTGGGTCTTTTAACTTGCTGTCCTTGTTTATTTTCTGATTGTTTTGTTTGGTTAGGTCTGGCGTGGAGCCAAAAAATAAGAGCTTGCTTGCAGTAGACTTTCACTGAAGTTAGGTTTTGCAATCTTTTGAAAACATCCCTCAGGAGCCCTCCATATATCTATCTGTGGACATCTCCCAGACTTTTCAAAACAACATTACATAAATGAGGGGAATTTAGAAGTCGCCAAACTGTACCAGATGGGAATTGGCTTCTATGGCCTGAGAAGCCCTTGCTCTAGCCAGAACAGAAAACAAGCCTGAGAGCTCTCTTAGTTATACTCTATCTTTGCATCCGAGTAAAAGGAAGAGGAACAGCAGACCGATGACAGAGGTCAAAGCCTGTCCCCTCACCAAAGCTCTTAACTCAGAAGACAATACTCAGGGCAGTTACCTCAGCCATAGGATATTTCCCTTAGTCAGAAAATTGTTTCCTTTCCAAATAATCAGGAGACAGACCAACCTCCAGGCTGAGTGTGGTGATTAATTCCAATGTGTGACTGTCAGTCCTACATACCAGGGGAGAGGACTGCAGAGGAAAGGCTCCTGGAAGTCTGCTTTTCTCTGTTCTGAGCACTACTTGCTTAGGAACTGGGATGAGTGAGACCAACGGAACCCTGTGAGGGCAAATGCTTTTCTAGTACCCAGCTACAGGACAACTGGTCAACCTCTGAAACCTTAAAGTTTCAGGCCCATTGTCTCCTGAGTATAGAACAGAACAAGCCCTTAGGCTCTAGAGCAATACAGAAGTCTTTTAACAGTGGTGCAAAGAATTATATTTTAAAGTTGAAGGGAACCTCAGAGGTCTTGTGGTCTAGTCTCTGCATTATTTCTGAGTGAAAGGACACCAGAGGACTTGCATGATGTCAGATATCAGATGTCTCCTAGTGGTAACGAAGGGGCAGACTGCCTGCTTTGGGGCCAGGCAGTTGGAATCCTAACTCTGCATCTTTCATTTGGCTATGACTTTGAAGACATCATTTTCTCTCATTAAGCTTCAGCTTTTTTATCTAAGAAATGAGAATGATGATTTCACACACAGGGGTGGTGAAATGATCACATTAGAGAAAATTCAGGTAAGGCACTTAGACTATCTGGCACTCAATCAGCACCTAAAAATTTATATCCATTCTTGATCTTCATCGCCATTGATGCTGTCATTAATATTGTCATCCCCACCATGGTCATTATCAAAGCCAGGGCCCAAGTCTCCCGGTTCAACACACTTTTTATTATTCATCTTTGAATCACCTTTCCCTATTATTAATGCTACACTGGAACTCCATAGTTAAAGTATGAATAGTACGTCACTAATTATGGACTATGAGATGATGTTCATTAAATGTGTCTCTAACAAACAAAGATATAGCGCTTTAAAAGAGAATGTCTCATTAAGTGTATGTTAATTTTGTTTCTGGACCATTGGATTTCCATTATATTCTAGTGGTTTCTTACAAAACATTTTCTTATGTATGCAGATGTATTACTGCAGAGAGTTCTTTTCTACTTATTATTTTCATGCCCTTTTCACTTCAATATAGTTGCAGTAAATTTTTACAACTGAATATACACTACTTATAAATGACCATTTTGTTGTTTTGGTTCTCTCTACTACTCCTTTAAGTATAAAATTTGTATGCAAAAATTTGAAAGAGCTTGATTGAGTAATCAGATTATCCTGGTCAAAATGTTCCCTTTGTCAGAGAAAGGACTTAAAATTAGCTGTGGGAGTGACATCCAAGAGAAAATATCCCTGTGACACAAAAATATGAGGCCTGGAGGGCAATGGCTCATTCACTTCCTTGCTATCATAGTGCTTAGCACAAAACACATTCAACAAATGTTTGAGTGAATAACAAGCCTTTCCCCGTTCTACTCAATGGCTGGGTATTGTAGCAGTTCTCTTCCCAAAACAGAAAGAAACGATTAACTTCAGGTTATAAGAAAGTGGTTTTTATTATGATATATACTGATTAATTTTTTGAGATGGAGTTTCATGTAGCTCAGGCTGGCCTCAAACTCACTGAATAACCTAGAACATCCTTGAACTTCTCCTACCTCTACTACCTGAGTTCTAGGATTGCAGGCATGACCACCACACCTGGTCAGCTTGCTTGGTGCTGGGGACTGAATCTGTTGTTTTACACATGCAAGACAGGCATCTCATTGACTGAACCACAGCCTTAGTTCCCAGAATTATTACTTTTAATTCCAGAGGCATTGCCTTCCAAAGCAAGAGCCATGAGAAACAAATTGACAGCTACATCTAAAAGCCGTTCTATGTGAGTCACAATCTGGAAATAGGAGTATTGGGAAGATCCTTCTGGAAAAATGGAAATAAGCAAAAAGGATGGAGACAGGATTTGTGTGACTGAGGAGCTATAAATGAAAATGATATTGGAATACAGATTAAGGGAAGGAACTTGACATTTTTCTAGGTGATAAATCTCCATGAGACAAATTTTCCGAGAAATTAATTTATACCTGAAGCCTTAAATTACTAGACCTGAAATGGAGTTCATCCAGTAATTGGAGACACGGAACTAAGATCTAAAATGAAACATGTTCCAATCAAGGTAGATTCACACAGTGCCTCAGAGTACAAGGACAGGGAGGCACATAGTGAATGCTAGGAACAGATGACTTTATAATTTTTTACCTCTTTTTTTTGTTTTTTTGCTTTTGTACTTTAAAGATTCTCACACATAACTGAATAGTAGAATGGGTGTGGTACTGTCCCTTGCTGGCCAAATGGACAGCTGATTTCCTCCCCCAGATACGTATGTGAGCAGGCCGCTTCTCTAGGACACTAAACTGAGATTGAAGCGTTGAATGAAGCTATCCAACATTCAGCTTAAGCATCAATTTTCACTCTATAGAAAAGCACATCCACCTTCTACTGAAAGCGTAAAAATCAAGGAAAGACAATAAAGTTAAGAGAATATATATAGCCAGTTCTACCTACAACTGTTATTCACAGCTTACACATGAAAACACGACTTTATTTCCAGAGTCAAAACTTCAAACACTGACTCTGGAAGTGTAGCTCAGTGGTAGAATACTTGCCTAGCATAACTGAAGCCCAGGGTTCCATTCCCGGTACTATGAAGAAAAAGTCAGACACACTGAAAGGTTAACAGCTTATTTGAGACTGAAACTATCCAAAGGAATTTGGATTATATGGCCACCATATACATGGAAGACAGGAAAACTTGGTTGTATATAGAGAAAGAGACCAATGGGAATGTAAGGTGGCTGGTCCTGGCTTGGCATACCGGGAAGCAGGAAAAGCTTGACCCAGAAACAGAGCTAGGCTCTAACCCTTAATACTCCACTCACCCAGTGACTCACTTCCTCCAGCTAGGCACAGTCTCCTAAAGGTTCCACCACCTTCCCAGACAGCACCACCAGCTGTGGACCACATGTTCAAACAAATGATCTTATAGGTGACATTTCATATTTGAACCAAAGCAGTTACCTAGTCAAGCAAGTGACCTCTGTCACCTCTGCTATATTCTGTTAGTCAGAAACAAGACACAGATTCTTCCCACACTCAAGGATAGGGGATTATACAAGGGTGTCACTTGTGGTTTAGGTCATGTTCACTGAATATAGCAATTATCATCATTATTATATTCACAAAACTAACCATAATTTATTTAGGGTATTTTTCTTTGAAAACAAAGCATGCACACACTAAGAGTAACTTATAAAAATGATAACCTTAGCAAGGTGAGATCAAGACTGGGTTTTTTTCCAACTACAAGGGATGCTCAGGGAGGTTAGGAAGAGACGCCCCCATCCTGGTCCAGGTTTGACATGGGTCCATTTCTCCTGGCCTCCTCTGTCCATACCTTAGGCTTGCTTCAAGGCCTCACCTAAACAAGAAGTCTTTCCTGGGGCTTCTAGCTGGAGCTCTCCACTGGAGCTCTCCACCTCTCCGATGCCCACAGTACTGTTGTGATTTTCTGATTTACTCTATATTCGCTTGGGTAGATGATTGATCACTCTACTGAGATGTTAAGTTTCTCATATGTGGGTCTTTTTTTCTATAGAACTAAAACATCAGTCAACCCTGAAAGTGAGAAAAACTGTCTAAATAGATGCCTATTGCATTGATTAAATCTAAAATAATATTCAGGTTGGTTGAACTATTAGATGTTGGATGTGTACGTTACTAAAATCTACTCTATGTCATAGATGACCATGTGAGAGAATCAATATTATTTCATAACAATTTTGAACTAGGTGTCCTGGGTTCTAATCTTAGAATCTCCAGTTGATATCTGTGGGAACTTTATGGTTTCTATACCTCTCCTCCCTTAATAGTCACTTCATAAATATCACCCATCATTATCATCAAGCTGGAAGTATGAAATCTTCTTGTCATAATACATACCAGGGCAAAAACTGTCCAATTTAGACTTGGCTCTGGAATGTCAGCATGCACATGTATCACGTTCCTTTGATATGATAGTCATTTACCAGCAAACACAGACTAAATAAACATTGCATCATGCCGACTACTTATAAATAGTCTCCATCTTTGCTTGCAATGTTAGTGGTTAGAATACTGGAGAAAGAGTGGGTGGGATGACAGGACATGAGGAATTCCTTTGGAATCAGTGGTATGGAAAGGTCAGTCCATGTTAACAAAACTCAGGGAGATGGAATCAGTAAATTTCTCTAAACATTGCATGAAGGATCACACAGAACATGTGGAGTCCATCCGGTGGATCCGGGTAGGATGTCATCAGGACCAGAACTCTGCGGAACCCTAGGCTACTTGCCAAGTGCAGGAGTCATGGAGTCAGGCTCACACCTGTCTGTTTCTGCTGATCTACTGCCGTTTTTCACTCCCTGTGGTGATCTAACTTTTACCCATAGATTTCTTAATAAAAAAAGCAAATGTGACTGCTTTTCCCTACATGGGGGTATTTTCTGGTTCCAGGTGTCTAAAAGAGATAGTAAGATGACTTTGGGTTTGTTGGTTTTGTTGTACAGTTCTGGGGTCTGAGATTATGTATGATTTCGCTTTTTTTTAATTTTTATTTTCTTTTTTTAAAATGATAACGCTGTGTAAACACTTCTAAATGATCTTGTACCATGAATAGGCTAGAACACACATCTACATGCCCTGCTTTCTATTATTACTTTGTTGTTTGATTTTTTTTTTTTTTTTGCCACTTACATTGAGCTGGTAATACCAGATGTGCTATTATAACCCAGCACTCTACCCAGTAGGTAGAGGCAGGAAGATCAAAAGTTGAAGACCCTCCTCAGCTATGTGGTGAATTTGAGGCAACCAGGGATACAAGAGAGCCTGTCTCTAAATACCTAAGTGGTGACTTCTACTAATCAATACTAGTTTTTAGTGACAACAAAATTTAAGATATTTCCAATGTATTGTTGTATCCAATATTCACAATATTAAAAAAAAAACTCATTATACCCTATTCCTCATACTTGGTTGCCTTGCTAGCCTTAATATGAGAGGAGGTGCCTAGTGACTGCAACTTGATATGCCATGCTTTATTGATATCCATGGGAGGCCTGTCCTTTCCTGAATAGAAATGGAGGAGAGGAGGATGCGGGGACAGAGGGTGGTGGGGGGAGAGGAGGGAGGGGAACTGCAGTCTGGATGCAAGATAGATAGATAGATAGATAGATAGATAGATAGATAGATAGATAGATAGATAGACAGATGATGAAGATAGAAAGAAAGAAAGAAAGAAAGAAAGAAAGAAAGAAAGAAAGAAAGAAAGAAAGAAAGAAAGAAAGATGATAGGTAGATAGATTATGGATATAGATAGATGATGATGATAGACTGATGATGATGAAGAGAGAGAGAGAGAGAGAGAGAACTGAAAAAACTCATAGTCTGAATAATTACAAAATAATATAGAGAAGAACTTAGAGTGACAGAACATGGGGAGAGGATGGGAAGGAAGAGAAAGGAAGCAGCTGGTTGTGTGACCCAGGTTTTTAGGATGGATTTATAAAGCAATTCTAAAATCTATCGAGAGTGCATTTGTTATAGGAAAAGAAGAGGCAAGAGACAGGGGTTTGACAAGTCCCTGTTGAAGTCAAGAACACTCTCATTGCATGTCCATAAAGAAGGATAGCGACCATTGAACTGCTGAAAAGCAATCGATGCTAGATGAGTCTCCCAACTTCTTTTAACACTCATCACCAGTTTATGGTGCCATTTTCAGTGGACAAAGCATAGTACATGGATGGGATGTATTTGCAAGTCTACATAGGCCCCAGATTCAGATACACCAACATTTCTGTACTATTCCCTTCTTTCTCTCTCCTTAGCTCCTTCCTTCCTTCCTTCCTTCCATTCTTTCTGACTCCTAGCTTCATGCCTCTTAAGTTGAGAGCAAGTTTTAAAAAGGAGCCGAGAGTCGCATTCATGACGGCCCTCCATGAATCTTGCCTCCTGTCGGTCATGTTTCACGGTGGTCTTCCTCCACACTGACTCAGGGTCAGTCTGGTGGCCTGCAGACTATGCTGGAGGTAAGAGTGACCACTTTGTAGACTTGTTGTTGTTTTAATGTTGTAGCTTTCTGGTTGGCATCTTAGATGTTTCTCGCTATGCCAGCCTCACTTGAGCATACACATTAGCCTTGTAAAAAAGAATCTTGACCTTCCCACTGATATCCAGTACCAGTTTCCAGTTTGCCAACCATCTGATTGATTCATCCTAGGAAAGGATCCTCTGTCACAATCAAGTTGATGACCACAGCCCTGGTCAACTCTTGAGTGCAAACTTATGGGAGACGTGAGCCAGAGGCAGCCTGTTGGACTATTGCCAGATTTCCTACCCCAAGAAACTAGAAGAGATGGTTCATGTTTATTTTTGGTTTAAGCCAACATATTTTGGTTTAATGTGTTGTGCAACACATATTATACAATAGAAATACAGTAGCATACAATAATAGAAATGAGTTATAATTTTTTTAAAGCCAGAAATGTAAGGATAAAGAAGTCCACAGCATTTCTTTCTTTCTTTGTAGTTTAAAAACTTTATTCACTGAAATACTCAGAGCCTATGGGAATGCACATGTACATGTAAAAGCACATCAATGTTTCTTTTTGTTTTGTTTTTTTCCCTTGTTCTTGATGTTGTTTATTTGTTTTTTTTTCCCGTTTTTGTTGTTTTGTTCTGAGTGGGCTTTTTTTTTTAAAGAATAATAGAGTTGTTAAGTTCCTTTTCTTTAAGTTTTATCATCCTTATTTGGTTAAAACTGTTACAGATGAGTATATCCACCTTTAAGTGTCCTTTCTCTTTTGGTATGGTTTGTTTCCACATTTAATGTAACTGGATCTATGGTCAATCAAATGAGTAGATGTGAATGCAAATTCCTCAGTGCTATACAGTAAAAATTACTATTAATATATTCCAGAACAAACCTGAGATAAGATCCTTAGTGTGGCTTTCCAAATTCTCAAATTATGCTGACTGTTATTTTCCATTCTGGTTCTCCATAAACTCATTACATGGAATGATTTTTAAATGGGAACAGTTGAAAAAAACAACAATTACATGATTTTAGAATGAACCAAACCAGTAGTCAACCAAGATTCCCAGAACCTCTCAGGGTAAAGGTGCTATTCCCACCACACTGACTCACTCTCATTAGTCTGTTTAATATTCACATCTGAGTCACTCAATGTCCTTTGTACAGATTCACGTGATCAAATGTGCATCTGCTATTGTAGATGGAACAATGACCAAGATAAAAGTGCCATCCTCATGCATCTTACAGTTGGGACAATGAACAAGATAAAAGTCCCATACTCGTGCATCTGGGAGAAAGTCGCCAGGATGATAACTACTCAGCACTAAAATTAGGGGTGTTGATAAGTACTGCAAGAAAAAGGCAAAGCAAAGAGAAAGGGTGGAGAAAGAGAACGTTCTATTCTCAGTAAAGAATCAGGAAGCAAACGATTGAAAGAGAACTCAGGGGATAAAGTGAGCACATAGAGTGAAAAGAAGCATGGCCCATGGGAGCTTTGAGAACTGAATATCCTGGGATGGCTATGAGAGTTAGCAGGAGCGGGACAGGAGAACACGGAGATGGAGGAGCGGAGTGTGACAGGAACACGGAGATGAGGAGCAGAGTGTGACAGGAACACGGAGATGAGGAGTGGAGTGTGACAGGAACACGGAGATGAGGAGCAGAGGATGACAGAGAACACGGAGATGAGGAGCAGAGTGTGACAGGAACACGGAGATGGAGGAGCAGAGTGTGACAGGAACACGGAGATGGAGGAGCGGAGTGTGCCAGAGAACACGGAGATGAGGAGCAGAGTGTGACAGGAACACGGAGATGAGGAGTGGAGTGTGACAGAGAACACGGAGATGAGGAGCAGAGTGTGCCAGGAACACGGAGATGAGGACAGAGGATGACAGAGAACACGGAGATGAGGAGCGGAGTGTGACAGAGAACACGGAGATGAGGAGCAGAGTGTGACAGAGAACACGGAGATGAGGAGCAGAGTGTGCCAGGAACACGGAGATGAGGAGCAGAGTGTGACAGGAACACGGAGATGAGGAGCAGAGTGTGCCAGGAACATGGAGATGAGGACAGAGGATGACAGAGAACACGGAGATGAGGAGCAGAGTGTGACAGGAACATGGAGATGAGGACAGAGGATGACAGAGAACACGGAGATGAGGAGCAGAGTGTGACAGAGAACACGGAGATGAGGAGCAGAGTGTGACAGAGAACACGGAGATGAGGAGCAGAGTGTGACAGGAACATGGAGATGAGGAGCAGAGTGTGCCAGGAACATGGAGATGAGGAGCAGAGTGTGACAGAGAACACGGAGATGAGGAGCAGAGTGTGCAGCTGTGACTGAGAACTAAACAGGAGCCTTGCAGGTCACAGGAAGGACCTTGGTGCTTAGCGCCGATGAGAGAAAGCCATAGTAAAATTCCAAGCTCTTGAGCTATATGATCTAATTTAAATTTTCAAGATGTCACACTGGTGGCTCCTTGGAGACTAGGCTGGAGACAGTAAAACCAAACAAAATAAAATGAAAGTGCAAGGCCGCTTAAACAGATTCCTTCATTCAGGCAGGAAATTGGAGAGGTTTGTGAGGATGGTGGTAGTTGGTGAAGGCAATAAGAAGTGCTGGGATTTCAGATGGTCACGGATGACGTCCCGGGTTTGGGCTCAAGAGCTGAGTGAAAGATGCTGCCATTTATAAATATGGCAAAGTTGAAAAGCAAGAGGGGAGAAGAAACAATAGCTCTGAGTTGGCCATGTTCATTTCACAAGGTGTTTATGGGAGTGACCTTTGAAAATGCAAATCACGAAGATGCTGAGGGAGTATGAATCATTGCGCAGGTGCCATCCAAAGGTCATCGTCTAAGGAACCGGATGTAAGTGCAGCAAAGATTCCAGAACTCTAGTGTTTAGAGGTCAGGAAAGGGCTGCAAAAACAAATAAATGAAGAAATAAACAAACAAACAAACAATGAGAAAAATAAGAATAAACAAGAAGCCCCCAAAGAATGAGTGCAGTTTAAGGAGCATGCTTGGAGAGGAGTAGCAAACAGGAACAGAGAATGCTCTTCCAGTTTTGGCAAGATGGGGGTCCAGGTTGGCCCTGGCAAGAGATCGCCAAGGAACGTGGGAGCAAAGTCTGAGAAAGGTGTGCTGAGGAGAGGTGAGGACAGGAGCTAGAAACACAGACATGGTGACGGCAAATGTCAATCCATCTTTTAAGGAATGTCTGCGAGCGCCACACAGAACAATCAAAATGTTGGTTTCTTCAGGTTTTTCTTTCTAAAACTAAAAAGGGTTTGAGGTTTTTTTTTTTTTCTGCCCCTAAAGGACTGTTTCCAAGTCCCCGAATCTCTCAGGGTAAATACCTGGAAGTCCACATTGCCAAAAGAAATACTCAGTGAGTCCTGAGTCGTCAATGGTCCGGAGACGGTCATCTCAGATCAAGTCATGCAAATGTCGTTTCTAAAACATGTGCCCGGGTGATAACTTTTCAATGGTTTGATTTGTATATCCTGAGAGCAGCCTGCATTCATTTCATGAGTCACAGAAGAGGTGTAGGCTCTTTTTGCTGCTAGAAGCAGCCAGCCTCGGGGCAGAGGGGTTTATGCATAGGTAATTTGACCTAAAAGCCTGCACATTCTTCCCCGGCCAGACAGGCCACCGCAGTTGCAAACACATCTGGCTTGTGTAGCTGCTTCTCAGAGCGATGACCGAAGGTGAAATCAGAAATGGCTATCATCAGACTACCGTGGCGTTCACAAGATCCTTTCACAAAAGCCAACTCCCTTAATCACAGAACCATTTAAACACGCTCTTCCACGTACAAACGTGTTAGTCATCTGGCAGTTTGAACACGGGTGGCTCAGACATCACATGGCCGCCCTCTGCTTACATCTTCGTTTCTAAAACATTTGCGACCCGTATTTTCAATCTCATAAACTCCTGCTTTGGAGGAGGTGGAGCTGAAGGACTCGGTTATTGATATACAAAGCTGCTACCAGGAGGCTCTTCCCATGGAGAGCACAATGAATGTGAAATATGACCCAGCTCCTGCTCTCGTCTCCTTTCGTCATGGATCCCCCTCTCACAGTGAACTCCGGGTCAGGCAGCCTCCTAAGGATTCCATGCTCTGGTGTGTACGCTCCATACACTGAGCTCAAAGGCCCATCATGCATCTCGGGCATGTGAGCCCTTCGGCATGAATCATGTACTCTTGGTGAAGCAGAAACTTCTCCCTGTGGATATGAGCTTGTTGGTATTTTAGTCTGCTTGGAAACAGTCTGAGAAACATTAAACCCAGCTTTTCTGAGGTTAGTCCAAACTATTTTTTTTTTAAGACAAGAGGAAAAAAAATATTATGTCTCCTAAGGAAACTTGTAACCACGAACAGTAAATTTAAAATGTTTGAAAATGGCTTTTTTTTCTCCTCCCACATTCCCCACTTGTGCATAGTTTAAATCCCTAATTTGTCTCAGAAAAAAGAAAGAAAGAAAGAAAGAAAGAAAGAAAGAAAGAAAGAGAAGGAAGGAAGGAAGGAAGGAAGAGAAAGAAAGAAAGAAAGAAAGAAAGAAAGAAAGAAAGAAAGAAAGAAAGAAAGAAAGAAAGAAAGAAAGAAAGAAAGAAAGACATGCTAGGCTACAGATTGGTGGGCTAGGCCTATACAAATGGATTTCTTACATCAGAGGCTTAAGATGGTATTTCTTTTATTTCACTGACTCTACCAATTTTATCCTTTCTCCAGTTCTCAACTTCAATAATCCACTAGATATTTGTGTATAATTAATTTTAAAGTATACGCTAGAACCCAGATGCTGAAAAAAAAAATACCTTTGTTCATAATCTACAAGCACAACTTTCTCTACCTACTGAGCATATAGACCTCAACTCACCGAGTCAGGTTAACTGAGTCACTTCCTGCTGCTAATCTAGGCTTTACTAGGCTGACTCCATCTCTACAACATTTTCATGTGGAGCTTCACAGGACCCCACCCATCCTTGCCTTTCCTCCTCAGGAACCTCACTGAGGAGAAAGCTGTATAAATTGCTGCAGGCCCTGAGGTCTCTGGGCCTCCCGAGAGGCCTCTTGCCTCGGATGGATGCCCAGGTGTCAGCAGCTGCCTCCCCAGAGCATCTTCATTCCCAGCCTTTGTACACACATTGCTTTCTCTCACCTCAGACCTGGAGAGGCTTTGGCCTTCCCCTCTCACAGCTCCTGGAACATCTATTCCTTTTGGTGCCTCCCTCATTAGAGTTCTGGCGATGGGCAGTGGGGAGAGGCACAGGGCCAAGACACACGAATGATCTTTGCCTTTGGCTACAGGCTCAGTGACCTACTTCCAAGTGCCCAGCTGCACTATGGGGTTTCTCTGAGTTTGGAGTTCCCCTGACCTGTCCCAACTTTTCACGATCCCCTTTGGTCCTCCCTCCTCTCCTTGTGAGGCATGGGAAGCACCAGGTGTCTAAGAGGCGACACATGATAGAATCCATTTTCCACCAGTCTCCTAGGAGACCAGCCTCCAGACATTATCTTGAGGGGGTTAATGGAAGTGGGAAGACCCACCATGGAGGCAGGTGGTGCCATTCCCTGGATGGGACCTGGACTTTCTAAAAAGGAGCAAGTTAGCGGAGCATGAGCTCTCTTCACCCTGTGCTTCTTGTCTGTCGGTCCTGCATGACAAGCTGCCACCTCGAGCTCCTGTGGCCAAGATTTCTCCTATGAGCTCAGATAAGTCCTTCTTCCTTAGGTGGCCTCTATGTGGGTATTTTACTACAGCAGCCGGAAAAGGAAGTTAACTGGGACAAAAGCAGCATCCACAGTGCCCTCATTCCTCCTGGTCTCTCTCGCAAGGTGTTACCCTGGGCCAGGCTTTCCTCTGCTTCTCTCTGAGGAGAAGAGCGACCTCTGAGCAGCATCTGTCTCACACGTCAACATTTGTAGTGGTTTTTTTTTTTTTTTTTTTTTGGCCTTCAGTGTCCAAAACTGGTTCTCAATAGACAGCGCTCAGATACCAAGAAAGTGCTTTTCTATTTTCTCTCTCAAATGGCTAGCTCTCAACATTGAAATCCAGAACTTCTAGGCCTGGCTTTTTGCTTTGTTTTTCTCAACGGTGAAAGATCTATTTTAAAACACAGAGGAGAGCAAACGCTTTTCTTGGGACCCGCTGGACTCAGTTCTTTCTGAGAAAAGGGGAAGGCTCATACCCAGCAGCAGAAAGCTGATATCCAGATATGATGGCTCATGCCTGTATTCCCAGCACATACCCTCCTGGGGGAGGGTACTGATGCAGGAGGATTGCAATGAGTTCGAGGCCAGCTTAAAACTGTCCAGTGCGTGTTTTCTGCTGAGTCATTCTTTTATTTGGTTTTGGTTCTGGTCTTGAGACAGGGTCTCACAGTGTAGCACAGGCTGTCCTATATATAGCTAATGATGTAGTTAATATACAGTTAATTATATAGCCTAAGTCAGCCTTCAACTTGCAGTCGTGCCTGTTGCCTAGAGCCACTTACTTCTCCTGCCTCACTTTCCTGAGTGCTGAGATTACAAGCGTGTACCACCGCCCCCCACCCCCCACCCCCAGCCTCACCAACCACCACCACCACCACCATCCACCACCACCACTCATCACCACCGCCATCCCCCACCACTCATCACCACCGCCACTACCACCCCCACCACCACCACCCTCACCCTCACCCCCCAAAACCCCCACCACTACCACCATCCCCCCCACCACCATCACTACCATCCCCCACCACCACCACCACGATCACCACCACCACCACCACCCCACCCCACCCTACCCCACCACCACCATCATCCCCCCACCACCACCACCACGATCACCACCACCCCACCCCACCCTACCCCACCACCACCACCACCACTACTTTGCCGTTCTTTTACCTAAGAACTGGATTAAGTTAAGAAAATTTAAGTCTGAACCTCAGACAACAAGGTCTCACCGGTTGTTTTTGAAATCCTTCTTAAGCAGTTTACACAGTAGAGTAGGACTGTTGCTAGAAAAGAAATGTTTTCCCTTTTTCCCACAGAGAAGTTTCCCAGTACACATTTCCTGGGAATGTGCCCATCTCGTGATGCTTTCCAACAACCTTCTTCTTCCCACCCGAGCAATGGTATTTCCTCAACTGGAGCTCTCGTAGATGGAGCCCTTGTGTTCCTGGGTTCTCTCTAGGGTTGCTCCTCAGTCTGCTTTATTCCCTACATACAGCTTTCCCTGAGTGAGAAATGACATTGACAGGATTTGCATGAATTCCAAAGACCCAATATTGTATCTGAAACTTTTTGTTGTAAGGTGCCTAGAATATGGCATAAGGAACTCTTTGATTCTAGTGTCAGCAAAAGAATGTGCTGTTCTTTCTTATTCTATCATTGTGGACCCAAAGAGGATAGAGGTCTACTCATGAACCAGCTTTAACTTCATTCTTTGTAATATTCCCTTATTCTACTACTAATCTAGAAGTCTCATATCTTTTATATATATATATATATATATATATATAAAATAAATATCAATAACTATTTTAGCTACTTATTAAAGTCCATTTTATAATAATCATAAACATTGTGAGATACCCTCAAAGTCAACTGTACATGAAAATTTATTAAATAAATTCTTTTCTCCAGTGGTAGAGTGCTTGCCTGGGTTCTATCCCCAGAACCAATGAGTGGTAGCACACGACTGTAATGCCAATACTCAGGAGGTAAAGGCAAGAACATCAGAAGTTCCTGGCCATCCTCAACCGCACTCAGAGTCTGAGGCACATAAAACTCTATTTGGAAAATAAAATAAAATAAAATGAAATTGTCTCAACATATTTTTAAAAATATATTAGGAGTTTATGTGCTATTAAACTTAAAATAGATGAAAATGCTTTTTTATCTGGCTCCCCTTTTTAAAACAGGGTCTCACTGTGTAGCCCCGGCTGACCTGAACTTATGTAAACCAAACTGGCTTGGAAATCCCAGAGATCCTCCTGCCTCTGCCTGAGATTAAAGGAATACACTATCACACCTGGCAAAAATGCCAGTCATTACATGAACAGTTTGTTAAAGTCTTAATCTCAGAGGTTGAAGTGAATGAATCACTGAGTGGTTTTAATATGTGAAATGATTTCTGTGTCTTTTAATGGAATGTACAGTATCTTTTCAATGTCATGCCAAGTACTCTTTGGATACCCTCCATTTCATGGTCATTTATTTTGATATCCTCCATTTCATGGTCACTTAATTATCCCAATATCTGTGCAAGTGGCTGGTATCATCTTCTTTTCACTCACAAGGAAACAGAGACTCGGAGTCATGACGTAGGCCCAGGTCACACATAGAGCAAGATCTGAAGCCGTTTCTGCCTCTGTAGTGTATTTGACTGGCTTTCTTTTTAACTGAACACACACACACATGTACAGAGAAGCTCCTGGGAGAGGCTCTGAAGATCCCGCCTCCCCTTGGGATGGTCTACAGGCTACACAAGCAAACTGTTCTCTGAGTCAAGACCCTCAGGACTACCTTGGGGAGACAGGTGCCCAGAGCCACTGCACCCCATCCATAACTTTTGTTTTAGGTCATTGCTAAAAATAGAAATCCAGAACCACAAAGAAACTAATTCAGGTTGGGGCCAGCCAGAACTCTGACAGAACTTTCTGCCGCTTCTCTGGAGACTAGCCACAGAAACTTCTTTCTCAGATTTACACTGGTGACATTCTTAATGCCCTCAGAGCAGTCGGGTTCAGCAGTCCTGAAGGAGAGGAAGAAGGAGATGCACACAGATACTTTCCCTGTGTTCTGCGGAAGGGTCTCACCATGTACCCCAGGCTAGCTTTGAACTCTACATTCCCCTGCCTCCACCTCCCAAGGACTGAGATTACAACTGTGTACTTCTGCACCTAGCACAAGTAATCCCTTTTAATAGTGAGTGTGCTGTATATCTTCTTACAAATGGTGTTTGATGAGCATCTGTAGATGACATGCAATGGACAGAGAAGTAAACGGCTGCCTCTTGTTACTTCCCTTAAAAGAACTTGATTTGATACCAAACTTATTCTACCACTTCCCTACAGATAATGTCTTGGTGTTTACAAGATTTTTTTTTTTTGGTTTTGTTTTTAGTTTTGATTTTTTCGAGACAGGGTTTCTCTGTGTAGCTTTGCGCCTTTCCTGGAACTCACTCTGGAGCCCAGGCTGGCCTCGAACTCACAGAGATCCTCCTGCCTCTGCCTCCCAAGTGCTGGGATTAAAGGCGTGCACCACCACCACCGCCCAGCAAGATTTTTTTTTGTTTAAAATATATTTTTAAAACTCCCTGTACGTTTTTGGCCCTTAAGGACATTTACAGTGGGGCTGGAGAGAGGAAGGGGAGGAAAGTGCTCGCTGCTCAATCATGAGGTCCTGAGGTTGGACCCAGTACTCACAAAACAACCCAGGTCTAGTGGCAGCACTGGACTAGGAGTCGGGGTGGACCTCTGGTGTTCACTGGCCACACTGTCGAGTTGAACAAAGGGCCACAAGTTCAGTATGGGAGACCTTGTCTCAAAAATAATGTGCTAAGCAATAGAGCAAGATGTCTTGATTCTACACACACACACACACACACACACACACACACACACACACACACACCACACCATTCTGTGCCTTTTTGTGGATCGAAAGAGTCTGTCTCGGTGTATCTACCCTGAACCTTTGTAAGTGCTCACTATTTATAAGGGAAAAAAAAGAGCCTTCTGGGATTCTCATATTTTTCTGTGGCATGAATCAAACTGTCTAATTATCTCCTAGCAAGAGTCTTATCTCACCCATGCCTGCATCCCCACATCTCTTCCGGCCTCCAGAGTCCACAATCAGCACCTTCTGCTGTAGCACTGTCCTTTTCCTCCCAGTCGGAACAGACTCAAAGTTAACTTCCTGTCAACTTCACTTTGACGTCTGGAAACTTCTCCTCATTTGCAAAGGGGTTCATACAACTGCCCATTTCACAAAAGGGAAACTCCCCTCCATACCCTTTTTCTTGTTAAGAGGTGTGGAAATGAAGACACATTGTGTTGTATGCTCTTGTAATTCCAACATTTGGAAGACAGACGTGGTAGGAGGATTGGGAGTCCCAAGCCAACCTGGGCTACATGAGGCTTTATCTAAAAAAATAAAACAAAAACATAGAAAAACAAAAAACCTAGAGGGAAGGAAAAAAGGAAACAAAACAAAACTACTTCATTGGAATTCAGTCTCTGAGCTTTTACCTGTACAATTGATTGGATCTAGGATTTAAAAAACATAAATAAATAAGATAAAGTACTTAAAGCAAACAGCCCTGTAGGTGGATTTTTCATCAGGACTATCGGCTCCCCAATAATGACAGGGAGACTTATTATTAATTATGAAAGCTCGGCTGATAGCTTAGGCTTGTTTCTAACTAGCTCTTATAACTTAAATTAACCCATTTCTACTAATTTACTTTCTGCCTCGTGGCTTTATTACCTCATTTCCATATTCCCCATCCTGCTTGCTCTGCGTCTTCTGGCATCTCCACCTTCTTCTTGCCAGCATCCTCTTGGCCCTGAAAATCCTGCCTAGCTATTGACTGTTCAGCCTTTTATTAAACCAATCAGAATGACACATCTTCACAGTACACAAAAAGGTTATTCACAACACAGCCCACTATTTGAAGATGGAGGGTGTTCAGCAAATGGAACAATGGTAGAGAAGAGGGAAGAAAGAGAAAGTGAAATATTAGTGGTAGCCATCTTGGAAGGCACAGAACATGCATAGCCCTGGAGACCAAAGATCAAGCATGGCCACATGTAAGTAGGAGAAAGGAAGCTGGGATAAGAACTCTCAAGAAATTTCATTCAAAAAGGACTCCACATTATGCAGGTCAAATGGGTTCTTAGGAGCACAAGATAAGCTCAAAATGAAGACAGTGTCATATCACAGTCCCATCTACTTAAGGATTTGGTCTTAGATTCATTTAATCACATGTTCATTGACAGTTAAATTCAGAGCCAACACTCAGTGGAGACCTAGGTTCTGATTGTACAGGTTTACTTACTGCATACCACTGATGTTAATCTCTCCCCAAAGGACAGACAGTAGCCAGAAAACTGCTTTTAATTAATGAATTCATCATCTACAGTTCACTGGTAATGATGGAAATCCTGTTCTGTACATTCTTTCAAGTGTAGATTCAGGATCTGGATATGCAGCTAGTGAGGTAAGCAATTCGGCCCTTTTCCTATGATTGTGAGCCAAATAAATGGCTGAGTTACTAATGGGTATTTTTTTTCTTTAAGTGTGGTATGTGGGGTAGGGAGGAGGAAAAGGGGGGGAGTCTTCTCTTGGCATAGACCAAAATGAATGAAAATGCTTCGAGTGTTATTATAATCTGCTCTGTGACAAGTTCCAGGTGGCATTCTGCCACAGCTTGGGGCACACCCGTATGGACTCAGGCCCTTTCTGTGAGGATATCACAGTTCCTAGTAAGAAAGGCAGGGACCCAAGCTGGAAGTTAGCCTCTTGTTCATCCAACACACCCCTGACTCCTGCCAAGTGTGAGATATGAGGGTGGGGGTGTGTATCAACACAATGCCAGCAATAGCCATAACGCCTTCTTAAGAAACTGGGTATTTCCTCCACCTTCTTCCTATCCCAGCCATTGTCCCCAAATTCTCAGACTTCTGTTTTATGACTAGTGCTACTTGACACAAATCTAATTTTGAGACCATTTCCTGAAACTCAGATCATGGTAATACAGACTTGAAAACAGTCTATGCCTCTACAACTTAAAACAACACCCTGCCTGCCCGTCACAGACATTCCCTGCGTGCACCCTCCACAGGGGGCCTTCTAGCCTAGGAATGCAAAGACCCAGCAAGAGGCCTGGAAGAGGAAGTACTGGCCTGGGGCCTGAGAACTGGCTCAGCCCTTGTCCTTACATTGACTGGCTGAAGGGTCCTAGGAATCATCGCCTTAAATAGTAAGTTACTTTCATCAACTATGAGGCTCAAAATAAGTGACTTTCACCAACCATGGGGTTGTTTAATATGAACTTCAGTCGCTTCTAGCCATGACAGTGTACCTTACAGTTTGTTTTGTTATTGTGCTTTCTGTAACCAACCCAAATCAGCCTCCCTGTAGCTGCCAACCATTGGGGCTAACCCTGATTTAGACAACTAGAGTGGGTAGCCTTATCTCTCATCCATGTGGTAGCTCATTCATATGACTTTGAAAGTGGCTGTGGTGACCCCATAAACTATCTCTTCTTCAGGATAAACATGTCAGGGAAACACTAAGTCCTCTTTCTGTGACTTGGCTTTGAGACATTTCATTCTGACAGCCTTTCTCCAAGTAAGCTCTTGAAATCTTGGTCCCCAAAGACGGGTGCCGCACTTCAGAGCTAGTCTAAGAAGCAGAAGACCCACAGGGGCTGAAACAGCTGGCCCAGCAACTTGCCCTTGATTGAGACCCTGTATTTCCTCTTTACTATTTATTTTTAAAATGACACCCATGTAATACGTGTGTCCACACACACACATGCAGCAGTGTGCATGTGGAGGTCAGGTAACAGCTTACAGGGGATGGTTCTCTCTTCCCACCACATGGTTCCCAGGGATTGAACACGGGTCTTCAGGCAGCAAGTACCTTTGCTGGCTGAGCCATCTTGCTAACCCCACCCAGGGCTTCTTGTACTTGTTTTATTCTTTGAGCTACCACTGCTGTCTTTGGCATGGACTGTGTTGACAATCATTTGGAGTCATAGGGTCTTTTCTACATGAACTGCTCTTCTATACATTCACATTCAAAGGGCTAGAGAGATGGCTCAGTGGCTAAGAGCACTGACTGCTCTTCTAGAGGTCCTGAGTTCAATTCCCAGCAGCCATGTGGTAGCTCACACTCAATAATTTCCACTGTTTCATTGTACAAGTAACATGCATCTCATATTAATGAAAAAAAATAGCCTCTAAAATTACAACCTAGGAATACATTGTTAGTTTTTCTTGTGCTAATGCAAATCACATTTTCTAAAATTACCAGTGTCTATGGTTTTCCCTACACAGTGAGTTTCCTGTCACTCACTCTCTGACTTTACTCTATGAACCTACATACATTCTGCAGAGGACTTCGATCCTTGTGGAGTCTCACTTTATTCCAGCCATCTCTCCAGCCTTGTCCTCAACCGTTGACCATCTTCACTCAGTGTGCTTCATACTTCTATCCTTCACAAAATCTAGAATCTTCCCTGTCTCCTTCATTTGCCTTTTTAAGAACTCCTCCTATTCACCGCCCAGGCCATAGTCCAAATGTCACCTCTTCCAAGGCAGTCTGATTTCTCTCAATCACAGTCACTCATTGCCATCTATGTCTCTTGTCTCTGTTGACTTTGTACATTCTTTGGTTGGTTGGTTGGGTTTTGTTTGCTTGTTTTTCAGTCAGAATCTCACTGTCACTGTGTAGCCCACCTTGGCCTCATGCTCCTTCCCACCTTCCTGCCTCCTCCACTTCCTAAATGCTGGAATGACAGACATGGACCACCAGGAGTGACTCTATTGACCTTTGCCACTGCTCTTTTATAACATATGAAGTTATGATTCTTGGATATGCCTGACCAAGATCAAATCCTAGCCAAAGAGCTACCATCGCAGGACAGGCCATACTTTGTCTGAAAGCTGTGTCAAAGAGCAAGAGTTAAGACAGTTCCTTTCCCTGTGATAATTCCTCTTTTAATGTTCTCAGTAACTGCCTTGTACCTGAGATACATTGCTCCAAGGCAGGACAGCAGGTCAACTTTAAGGACAGAGGAAGAAGCAGAGCCATGTTCTATTTGGTCTCAGAGAAATGGGCTTCTTAACAGTTTCTCACACTCTTGCATGTTCATGATATATATGCCTCTAGTCTGTTTATTAAATTGTTTTCATTGTGCATATGTAATGTAGACTCCATTATTTTTGGAGAGCATCAACTAAATTAGTGTAAATCAGACCAACATAGCTCATTTGAATGGTATGCGTTTGGTTTGAATATACTGGTGACTTTTCCAGTGAAGAACATCTATTTTAACCCAGCCAACCATTAAAGACAAATTATTCTCTCTGCTTCTATAAATCAGATTTTTAAGCCCACTTCATCTCAAGAGAGTGTGACTGTGCACATGGCTGCCCACAGACAGTGACAGTGAAAAATTTTCTTCGTCTGGTATGCTCCCGTCTTGACGGAGAGGAAAACCAACTGGGATTCTCAGGCTCGAGTCTCTCACAGGGCAGGGCTTGTAAGGTTAAGAGCAGCAGTTTCTGGGAAGCCGGCCTGGGTCTGTGAGAAGCAGGCCTGGCCGACCTCAGCACACAGCCCAGAACACAGCCATGGGCAGGCGTTAACCTTCTGAACTCCCACTGCAGACTGCAAGCCTGCCTTCCACTCTATCATGGCTCCCAGGACAGATTCTGCTCCAGACTGTCTGTGGAGCTTAGGGAACCCTGAAAGGAAGCCTTTCAAGTCTGCTTCTCTTGAGAAAGCTGAACCTGCAAAACTTGGCCAGACACCACACTGGGTCTCCCTCTGTGGTGACTCAGAAATCTCAAGGAGAGGAGGAAAATGGAAAAGAATAACACTGACGGGGCCGAAGGGCAAACGGGATGAAATTTGTATTTCCATTGAGTGGGTGATGTTTTTTCATTTCAAAGCCTGATGTAAAAAACGAGCTGGTTTTTACTTATCTACAGACCAAGAACATACACACTGCTGTTAAAATATTTCGTCTCTCCCAAGTGAGGCCCTGTGCAAATTTCCTTCTATGTGCAGAGCTTTCTGCACCATCCCTACAAAGTGCAGGCACACATCCAGAATCTACTCTTGCTGGACTCGAAGTGAAGCCGCACAATCTCAGTGGGAGACAGAGGGAAAAGGTCTGGAGGAGAGGCCTTGGGAAGTCAGAGATGAGTTGGGACCAAAGGAGATACTGAGGCCAGCATTTTCTAACGACCCCTTTCCCTCACTAACAACACAGTTTCCTAAAACAGTTGTTTAAAGTTGAGCCCTGTCTGCTAATGCTCGGGCTCGGATTGCCCATCAGCCTACTTAGATGAACTTGGCTCAGTGTCGGATGTCTGGAGCAGGTGAGGGCAGAGTCTGCATCCTTTCCAGCAGAGGCCCTGCTCTCAGTTTCTGCACTGTGATTGTGTAACCGTGGAGCAGAGGCCATCACAGAGAGGACTCTGACACAAGTGTGGCCGGCTTTTAACTTCCCTGTGTCCACAGAGCCTTCAGATCTTTCCTTTTCAGCCTTCTGTCAACCAAGTGGAACCTTCTAGGTTTTTAGAAGTCAGTCTTGCCAGATTTGTAGCTCCACCAGCACAGTGTTTTGCCCAGAATGCCCACATTCCTGGATATGATCTCCAGCATTAGGCAAAAATGGGCATGGTGGCACACTACTGTAAGTAATCTCAGCATGTGTGCGGTGAAGCAGGAAAAGCAGGAGTTCAAGGCTAGCTTCAGGTATATAGTGAAGAAAAAGAAGAAGAAAATTAGCCCTGAACCAAGCAGTTTCCCCTTGATAGTCCAATGTTGGGCTAATAAACTCCGTTCACTATAAACTTCCTACACAGCCAGAGCTAAGGAGCCAATTGACAAGTTCCTAAGGGTCAGAATGTAGTCTTTGAAATCCCACCATACATATTTCATGCTAGAGAGATGGCTCAGCACTTACGAGCACTTGCATCTCTTCCAGAGGACCTGAGTCCAGATCCTGGCAGCCATGTGAGACAACATACAATCACCTGTAACTCCAGCTCCGAGGGACCCAACACCCTCTTCAAAGGGCACCCCACACACACACATGACATGCCCTCACTCATACAGACAAGCACATATCCATAAAAGAAATACTTGAAAAACAAATACACATTTCACTGTATTGGTAACACACAACCAGCATATACCTTGGGTGGGTAGCCCTAGATATAGCATGTGAAACACTCACAAACAAACGGTTGTAAGCACCCCTGCTCCAGAAGCATTCTAGCCTGATGCAGCAGGACACATTAAACATCTCAATGCATTTTGAGGGCCCCATTAAAACACATGAGCATATATATGCTCTTCCCCTAAACTTTAAAAATTGATCGTTGTTCAAAATCTGAAAGGCATGCACTTATACCCACACATGGGCTTGGGGGAGCTATCTCCTCATGACCCAAGGATCGCTAGCCTAACACTGGCCCGTGGATGCATATAAGGTGTACAGGCAGTTCTGTAATTAAGATGGTCTCTACCCGAGTGGTCTACTGATGAGAGTTTGCGTGTGTCTGTTCTTAGCTGTCACCTCTCAAATACACCTGCCTGGAGGATTCTTTACATTGGATTCCCTCAGGGCCACCCACCTTGCTTCTGCCAACCTCCCTAGTCACACTTTTGGTGGTCCTTGTCTGATGGGTGGGCCTAGACCTTTTAAATTTTCCCTGTTCAGCAATCTGGAGAGCCTCTTCACAGCACCTGGGAAATAGGTAAGGAACTTAGCATGCCATCATCATTTAGTGATCACTAGAGAACACCCAAGATGGCATTAAAGATTATATCGGAGGGTGGGGAAAACATGCTTTTGTAAGCAGAAACCTGTTTTCCAGTAAAAATTAAACCGCGCTTTGGAGAGCAGACTATCAGCACAGACATGCCCCATCAATTTATGGCTGATTAACATATAGAATCACTTTCACTGAACAGTATGACAAGTGTGTCAAACATATGATCTCATCACAGCCCTATGGGTAACGGCTTCATTAAGCATGTTGAGAGTATAAGGGCAGAAATGATATCAGCTGCTGGGTTTCACCCTCTGCTCCCCTATCTCCAAGCTATACACCGCCAAGCGATTCCAAGTGACACTTGCCATTTTCTCTCTCTTCCAGTTTTCAAATGATCTGTTTTATTTCTGTCTTGGTTACAACCCGTGTGTGTGTGTGTGTGTGTGTGTGTGTGTTTGTGAATGTAGTTGTACATGTTTGCATGTGGGGGGTACACAGGTGTGCAGGTGGGTTATGTACTTGTATGTGTGTGAGTGTGTGCTTATGAATGTAGTTGTACTATGTTTGCATGTGGCAGGGTACAGAGGTAGGTTATGTATGTGTATGTGTACGCAAGTGGAGGCCAAAGGCTGACATGGGTTGTCTTACTACTCACTCACCACTTTACTTTCCGAGACAGGGTCTCTCACTGAACCCAGAACTCACTGTTTCAGCTCGCTAGCTAGCCAGTTCACCAAGGGGATCCCTGTCCTGCCTCCTGAGTGCTGGAATTACAGGCAAGCCACTGTGCCGCCACCCCTAGCTTTTACTTGGGCTCTGGGGATCCAAACTCCAGTCTCCAGACCTGCATAGCTTTATCCACTTTATAAAATGGTGTCAGCAATCACTAATATTCCTCCAAACAGCCATAGAGTGATGGCGCCCAAGACATAATGCCAGTGCACCACACCACGTTTGGGGCTGAGCTCTGCTCCTGTCTCTGGACACTTCTAAGTGGGAAGCTATTGTTTGGAGATATTGTATGGCCTATGAGTACCGCTCATGCACAGATGAAACTATACACTGCATAGCGTATATGCCCTGGTTGTGTAAACATGCCTGATACCCCTGCAGAGTGAAAGTGGAAAAACACATCCCAAATACCTGAATTTCCAGGACTTTAGGCCTGGGATTTGTGCTCAACAAATATACTGGATAAATTAACACAAGAGGAAGTGTGTTGGGGTGTAGCTCACTAATAAAAGACTTGTCTAACATATACAAGACCCTGGGGTCTGCCTCATAAACCACACACACACAACCGAAGTATCACTAGAAGCCGCTCTTGAGCACAGCCCTGTGTGGAGTCTGTCCCCAGCTTACATCATCCTGAAGTTCAGTGTTTCCCAACGAGGCCACCCTCATGGTTCCATCCACCTGTGACACTCTCCCCTGAGTTTAGAGTACAAGAGGATTTTCTTTAAATACTGGTAACAAATGAAATCGGGATTGTTTGGACTCTGAGAACCTGGAAGCTGGTGCCTTCCAACTGAGCTTGCCCTTAGCTACTCAAGCCCTAGTGGCAGGGAAACTCAAAGCTGAAAAATACACACTAAATACATGACTGGCCAAGGATTTCTAGCTGGCTTTCCTCAGTGGAAGCTAGGACACAATAGAGTCTTTTAAAAGCTGTGTTTCTTTATTTGACCACTAAGACTCAAGAGTAAGATTTGAAGTGTATAGGTTTAAAATGTCAGCAATAATTATAGGTGTGCCAATGCCCTGTCTGGCGTGATATTTAGTGTGAGGTGGGTATTGCCTCACCTGAGTCTCACAGCACTTCACATGATGGAAGCGCTGTGAGGGCGACCACAGGCAAATGACTGCAGACTCCAGAGGCTGGGCTTAAGTCATTCTTATGTACTGACCCCACGTTTCATCTTCATACACTAAGACCTCCTGAGCTTGTCTGTGTTTAACCTTCACGTTTCTGATTAACGTCTGTTCCTTGGCTTCAGGGGCATCTTCCGAGCCCCACCCTGCCCCTGCTGCCCGCCTCCCTGGCTGCTCTCCCACTCGGTCTGAAAGGTCATAGGTACACACCCAACTTGAGATAGTATTTAGTCAACTTCCCTTCTCAGATTTAGGAAGTGTTCCTCCAATGCTCCGGACATTTCAGGCGTCTATTTATTAAACTTCATTTTCAATTTACCCACGTATCATTCCAATTTCCCTTTCCTCAGCATTGTATAGCTCTGAGAATAAGAGTTGGAAACGTGCCTATCACAAGCCGAGTCACTTTTTTTAAAAATGTGTTCCCTCCTCAAGCCATTGTTTTTCTTTCTTTCTTTTTTATTTTAAGAAAAAAAAATCCTTTTTTAAAGTAAGCCTAAACCATATGAAATAAGCAAGAAAACATATAAAGTATTTATACATATTCACATGTGATGAAGGAATAAAAAAAAATGCCCTGTATCACCACCCAGCTCAAGAAATAGAACTTTGACACATGCCCCAGAAGCCCTATGACCCTAGCCTTGCCTTGCTCAGAGTTACCATTGTTAGCATTAATCTTACTTCCAGTCCTCACATCCTTGTTAAGGTTCCCCTTGTGCTAGGGATCCAGCTCAAGGCCTTGCAAGGCTTCCTGCCAGGGAAGATGCTTTACCCCTAAGCTAAATCCTCAGATTCTTGTGGAATGTTTTAACTGCAGGTAGATTTGTACATTTCTCAAAAGGTTGAGTGACATGGGACCCACAGCACATATTTTGTATGTACAGTTTGATAATGTTTGGAGTATGGATACAGCCTTGGCAAATGCACACATCTTGAATATTTCCTCTCCCTTCCCCCACATCCTTTCGTATGCTATTGCTATATGTTTATTTACATTATTCTAGAGATTAATGGAAAGGGAATAAAAAAGTGTGTGCTCTCTTTCCTAGTCTGCTTTTTTCACTCAGCGTTATTACTTTAAAATTTGATCTTGAGTATTTTGTGTGTATAAGCATTTCTTTTTTTTTCTTGTGTGTGTGTGCATTGTTTGTGTGTGCATGCACATGTGTTCAGGAGCACATACATCAGCATGTATGAGGAGACCAGAGGTCAACATTGGTTGACTCCATCACTGGACACCTTATTTTTTGAGATAGGGTCTGTCACTGAACCAGGAGCTCACTATTGACTGCACTAGCTAACTAGAGAGCACCCAGATCTACCTGCCTCCACCTCCACAGCACTGGGGCTAAAGATTTACAACATCACACCCGTCTTTTACACGGGTCCCAGGGATCCGAACTCAGGTCTGGGCTTTCGTATGCTTTACCAACTGAGTCAACGCCTCAGTCCCTCATTTTAATTTAACTTAATTTTATTTATATTATCTTATTGCCGAATTACATTTTGTTTTATCTATTCAGCTATTATTTAAATGACTGTCAATTTAAATTTTGTCTTCTTGTCACATGTCAAGCCATTTGATTGACTTAGGCTTTTTCTCCAGGGTAAAACAAAACACACACACACACACACACACACACACACACACACACACACACACACACACACACAAATACAAAAACAAAAAAAACAAAAAAAAAAAAACCCAGTAGTGGAATGCCCAGGTGAGTCCACAGAAGCATACATTCAAAAGAAACTTTCACTACAAAGGCTGTACCCTTCAGTTTCTCACAATCATTCGATGAGATTTGCAGTTCTTCTGTGTCAAAACCAACATGGGTATCACCAATTTTTCTTAATATTTGGGCATGTAGTGGGCGAGCCATGGGATTTTGTTATAGTTTGAATTGGCCCTTTCCCGATGTCTGTGAGGTAACCATCTTCCCCACACGCTTTTGCCCTCTGTGTATTTTCCTTAGCAAACAGCCATTGATAGCTCTTTCCTGGTTTTTAACTGAATCACTTGCCTTCTTTCTCCTGAGGATCTTATTATATCACTTATAGATTTTAGGTGTGGGTCCTTTATCCAACGTGTGCTTTCCAAACCTTTTCTCAGAATCTGAAAGTTGTCTTTCAATTTCTTCATCAGAGACAGTGCAGTTTTAAAATTTGAAACTGGAGTTGCAGATGGTTATGAACCACTATGAGGCTGCTGGGAACTGAACCTGAGTCCTCTGGAAGAGCAGTCAGTTCTGTTAACCGCTGAGCCACCTCTACAGCCCTGATGCCCTCTACCCCACCCCCAGTTTCTCACTGTGATCTGTAGCTTAAGTTTTCTCCAGTCCTGCCTGGCCCATGGTCAGGACAAATCTCTCTCACCCGCTAGTCCCGCAGCCACTCAGACCCAACCAAGTAAACACACAGAGACTTGTATTGCTTACAAACTGTATGGCTGTGGCAGGCTTCTTGCTATCTAGTTCTTCTATCTTAAATTAACCCATTTCTATAAATCTATACCTTGCCACATGGCTCGTGGCTTACAGGTATCTTACATGTTGGTACTCATGGTGGCGGCTGGCAGCATCTTCTTGCCTCAGCCTTCCACCTCCCAGAATTCTTCTCCTCCTTGTCCCGCCTACCCTATCCTTCCTGCCCGGCTACTGGCCGATCAGCATTCTATTTATACAGAGCGATATCTACAGCAGTGATCTCTTACCATTTAGACACTGGGTCTATTTTCAGTGAATGTTTGTCCATGGTATGAGATATTGATTGATTGAAGTTCTTGGTATAGATATTTTGGTTTTGTTTGTATATCAGGTTGTTCTAGCACTGTTTCTTTTGAAGACTCATTTCTCCATTAAATTGTAGCTGTCAAAAATTAGTTGCCGTATATGTATGAGTCCCGCCCTCTATGTCCCATCCCATTAATCTGTTTGTCTTTTTTTATGCCGATACTTTACAGTTTGGGTCACAGTGCAAATTAAAATCAAATAATGTGAGATATTGCCTTTTGCTCTATTTCAACATTGTTTTGGCTTCTGTGAGTCTTTTCAAATTGCTGCAAGTTTTAGAATTGACTTGTCAGCATCCACCGGAAAGCCGGATAGGATTTGAACTGACACTGTGCTGAATCTATAGATCAGTTTGAGGAGCACGGATGTGTTTCAAGCCGTGAGTGTCCTCCCTCATGAGTGAAGCATACCTCTCCATTTGTTTGCCTCTCAGAGCTGTCTCGGTTCTGCTCACCGTCACACTGCAATGGTCATCTGCGTCTTATGTTGCATTGATTTATTTATATATTTATAGGTGTGTGATACAAGTTGATGGTATTGGAAATGAGTTTCTATGTCTCGGTTTCTGACTGGTGATGGCACCACATACCTTAGTCCCAGCACTCAAGAGGTAGAGATGGGAGATCAAGGCTATCCTAGACCACAGGCCAGGACTGTTTCAAAAAAAAAAAGAAAAGAAATAAATTTCAGCTTCTGAATGCATCATATCTTATGTATAAAACTATAACTAATTTGCATGTCTATTAACTTTGTAATCTATAACCTTACAAAACTACTTCCCTGATTCCAGCCACTTTCTGTTGGGTTTTCTACATAGACAATGACGTTGATTACAAATCCTTGCTTCCTTTTTTTCTAAACTCGACTGCTGCCATAATTTTTATTGCCATATGCAGTGGTCAGAACCTTCTGGAAAATGTTGCACGGCAGTGTTAAAAGTAGAACCCTTGCCTTGTGAGAAGGAGGCGTTCGGTCTTTCACTATTAAGTTTAACATTAGTTGAGGACTCTCACTGGCGCCCTTTATCAATTAGTTAGTGAAGTCTGACTCTATTTCTACCTTCATTTGGGATTTTTATTTTTGTTGCGATTCTGGACTTAGTTTTAAGCTTTTTCCGGCCTCTATTGAAATAATCACACAGGTTTTCAAAACACAGTGAACTACATCAATTGATTTTTCAAATGTTAAAATTGGAATTCACTATGTAGCTCAGACTTACTTTCACTTCAGCTTTCCAAGCGCTAGAATAACTATCCCCAGAAACCTGTACATTTTTTTAGCTGAGTCCCACATCATCACCCTATAGTAACCGTCATATACATTATCGTATTTGGTTTGCTGGGATTTTATCTGCCTGCTAAGCTGTGGAGAACATTTGCTATGGTTTCGAGCTCTCATAGCCTGGCTCCACTTCCTGTTCTCTGTGTCCTGACTGCCGATGCCGGTAACAAGCTGGCCTCAGGCCCCTGCTGTCAGGCCTTGCCTGCCGTGACCGACTGTATCCTGTCTGGAACTGTAAGCCAAAATAGAGTCCCTCCCTCTTTGCTTTTGTCACGGTATTTCATCACAGCAACAGAAAAGTAACAAAACCGGCATTAGCTTAACAGCGTAGTTCCTTTTCCTCTCCCCCTTATGTATTTTGAAAATCCTTACTTCTACCCAAATTCAATAGTCACTTCTTTCCTCTGAGACGGTGCCTCATCACAGAAGCCCAGATGTTGCTTATTACAGCTGTGGCACTGCACACCACCGGGGACTTCCAGGGCTCTGCTCCTGCAACACTGACTAACGAGCACTCAGTGTGGAGCCTCGTCTCTTCTTTGGGTCACTGTCTGGCTCTGCAATTCAGAGAGCCAGCTGGGTTGGAGTCAAGGAAAATGCCTCACTATGGCTTGCAGACCTCTGGAGGTATTTTACAATCAGCCCTGAAGAACTCAGAGGGGGCAGCCAGACTAACCTCCACCTCAGATTATCCTTTCGAATCCACTCTTAGTCTGGTGGATGAACATCTGGAGGGCATGGTGAGGGATATACAAGGAACAGGAAATTGGGAAGATGGGTGTTAAGAGAACTTTCCTGAATGTGTTTTTGTAGATAAGTGCAGCTTGAGTTGTCCTGCCTGGCCCACAGTCAGGACAAATCTCTCTCACCCGCCAGTCCCACAGCCGCTCAGACCCGACCAAGTAAACACAGAGACTTATATTGGTTACAAACTGGATGGCCGTGGCAGGCTTCTTGCTAACTGTTCTTACAGCTTAAATGAATCCATTTCCATTAATCTATACCTTGCCACGTGGCTCGTGGCTTACCGGCATCTTCACATGCTGTTTCTCATCATGGCGGCTGGCAGTGTCTCTGACTCAGCCTTCCCCTTCCCAGCTCTATTCTCCTCCTTGTCCCGCCTACACTTCCTGCCTAGCCAATGGCCAATCAGTGTTTTATTTATTGACTAATTAGCAACACATTTGCCATACAGACCATCCCACAGCAGATAAGTCTCCACATGCTGTGACCTCAGGGTTGTTTGGTTAGTATTGTGTTATTTGGTGAGTATTGTGTTGTGTTGTGTTTTAAAGGATGAAAAATAAGATCTCTGTTTCTGTCTTACTGGGGGGTCTGGACACTTCCAAACAGACATATGTCACCCAATCATTTCTTTTTTTTTTTTTTTTTTTCGGTTTTTCGAGACAGGGTTTCTCTGTGTAGCTTTGCGCCTTTCCTGGGACTCACTTGGTAGCCCAGGCTGGCCTCGAACTCACAGAGATCCGCCTGCCTCTGCCTCCCGAGTGCTGGGATTAAAGGCGTGCGCCACCACTGCCCGGCTGACCCAATCATTTCTTAAAGAACAGCCTAATCTCTAAGGAAACTATCCGTATTATAAATATGCCACAGTTTAAGAGAGGTGGATGAAGTACCTAGTATAATCAGTGTGTTCAATGCATTTGGCCTACCTATGGGGCTTAGAACACAAATGTAAAACATCAGAGCAGAAGCTAATGTGTCTCTCTTTGCTTGGGTGACGTACCATGGCTCACAGCTATGGTTGTGTTGTTGAATTCCCTCAGGACTGAGCCGTCTTTGGTGATGCTTGGATTTCTGGTGCTAGCACATGGTAGATACACAATAAATATTGATATGACAAATTTTGCTTAGCAGTGAAGCACTATTTTAAACACCTCAAAATAGAAGATCAATTACTCCACATTCACGGTCAGAAATGATCTACATTTTACAGATGAGAAACTGAGTTCAGAAAAACTGAGTGACGGGTATCCATGCTCACATGACTCATTAAGGAAACCGGGACCTGCTTCAACACTTGAAAAATACATTGGCATTCAGTTTTCAATCATTCATTTTATTGGCACTTGGGAGATGGTTGTGAAAGAAGCCAGCATTAAGTAATGGAATCATGTGAAATTTTCTAAAGTTAAACACAGCTCATTGGACTGTCTTCTTTTCCTAATCTCCTGTGGATTGTGGGTTCCACAGTTTCTGATCCATACTACCACAGTACCCTAAATTACATTTCAGGCTTATATATATATATATATATATATATATATATATATATATATATATATACACATATACATATACATGTAAATACATATAATTGTATATGTATTCTTGTCATAGTAATCCAAAACAAAGAATCTCTCTCTGTGTGTCTCTCTCTGTCTCTCTCTCTCATACACACACACACACACACACACACACACACACACACACACACACTGAAAGAGAGAGAGAGAGAGAGAGAGAGAGAGCCTATTTCATTTTTCTCTATATTATAGGCTTTATAACAAAGCACATGAAAATCACTGCCTTGTTCCTAAGGAACCATTAATTTCAGACTTTTCAATGCAAACATACTGAAGAGAAAAAAAATTTGACAGTGGACTATCATCTCATTTTAAAATCTGTACTCATAAGCTCCCTTTGAACATCTGCTTTATTTGTATATGCCCTCAGGGTACCTTATTCTGGGAGAGTCACAAACACATTAGATTTTGTGACTCATTTGCCATCCAGTGCACCATACATAAAGTTCTACTCTGCCCAGTTCTTCTGATTTTCCCCTTGCAGCTGCACCTGCAATCATGTAGGAGTTTTTGTGGCGTTTGTAATCAGTGGCTTGTCTCCAGAACAATTCCCACAGTCTTCTTAATACAGAACATCTAGTCTCAGTGGATACCGCCCTCCATTCAGGCTCGGCCATTTTCCCTCTCCATTCCTTTACCCCTTGTCCTTAATGTATTGTTGCCATGCCTCCTTTCTCGACTCGGAGCCACCGTATACTTTTCATATTGCTTCGTGAGTACTAGTTTTCATTTTCTCCATGCTGTAGAGTCGAGGCAGGTTAGAAACTTTTCTTGCCAACCCCACCAGCGTTGTTGGAAAGAAACACAGGGTATGCTGCCTACAGCAATGATTCCTGAAAATTCACATCCATCTGGCTTAGTCTCAGCCTCTCGAGAACTCTGAAACTAAATAAATATTTTACCATTTTTTTTTTCTACTACTCAGTCTAGCTACCCTATTGTAGTCTCTGAGGTCATTTTTCTACACAAGATTAGCCAGTATCCTCTCTTACCTCACCTCATTCTTTTTCCCTCCTGTAGATAGTCATTGGGAAAAGGTTGCCGCGGGTAGACCCAGCGGTTACCTGTGGGAACTGTCCACAATCAGAGGCTATATAAGTAAAGTGTACGCGCCCTTGTGGATGTAGTTTTTAAAGAGCAAGAAATGAATTTGCATTATAAGTATAGAATGAACTCTGTTTAAATACCAAAATAATATTAGCATACCTAAGAAAGGAGCCACAGATCTCTCTCACACCCTCTGTTTTTGGGGTGTGTATATGTGTGTGTGTGTGTGTGTGTGTGTGTGTGTGTGTGTTGAAAACAATCCATAAAATGTGATGTTTTGACACTTAATCCTTAGGGCCTTAAACAATAGCAGAATGGAATAAAATGAAGGAAACCACTGGACTTTCGCTGTACAGGTACATACCAGGTTTATGATTGTTAAATGCTGTGATATTTAATGAGAGTTTGAGGATCTTCCTTCTTTTCATTTTATCCATTTTGAAGCCAAAACTAGGGAGAGCTCAGGTCAGAGCATGGGCTCAATGGCTTTGGACAAGGACTAGCCTCCAGCACAGATGTGTAGAGGACAGAGAAAGGAGAACATTCAAGCGGATGCTGGGGGATGTCTTTCTGTACCCTGTGAGTATATGTTGTTCCCATTGGTTAATAAATGATGTGCTTTGGCCTATGGAAAGGCAGCTTAGAGGTAGGCGGGAAATCCAAGGACAGAGACAGGAAAGAGAAATGCGGAGTCTGGAGAGACCCCAGCTTGCTGCCCAAGGAGCAACAAGATGCCAGCAGACCAGTAATGCCACAGCCACGTGGCAACTTACAGATTAATAGAAATGGGTTAATTTAAGATACAAGAGCTAGCTAGCAAGAGGCCTACCAGAGGCCATAGAGTTTGTAAGTGATATTAAGCCTCTGAGTGATTATTTTATTTTATAAGTGGTTTTGGGACCTCTGGGCTGGACGGAGCCAGGCAGGACTAGAGGAACTCAGGACCTGAGGAAACCTATGGCTACAAGCGGAGACCTGATAAGACCCAGAAAAATGGGAACAAAGATGTTCAGGAGACACCAATAATATTTAAAGGGAAGCAAGAGAACACAGCTGGCCGTGGCAAGGTAATGCGACTCTGCCTCTTCTCCCGGGAGTTGGGGATTCTTAGAGGCTCCCGAAAATATGGCCATGAGGATTTTTAAACATTACTATCTAATGGGTCTAGGGAGATGGTTTGGTTGGCGAAGTGCTTGCCTTGCGAGCGTGAGGACCTGAGATCCCCAGCACCATGTAAAAAGCCAGATATAGTCATACAGGTCTGCAATCCCAGGAGGTGGGAACAAGAGGAACCATGCTAGCCAAACAGGTGAGCCCCTTGTTCAGGGAAGAAATCCTGTCTCAAAATAATAATAATAATAATAATAATAATAATAATAATAATAATAACAACAACAACAACAACATAGGGCTGGATGTAGCTTAGTTGGTAGATGGCTGGCTTAACATGCACGAAGGCCCAGATTCAAACTCCAGTGTTAAATAAAACAGATTTGATGGTATGTGGCTGTGATCCCAGCACTTAGGTAGAGTCAGCGGGATCAGAAAGTCACAGTCGTCCTTGGCCGTGTTCAAAGACAGCCTGGGCTGCACTAAATCCCATTTCCAGAAAAGAAACAAAGCAGAGAAGCCACAGAGGAAAAGCACCCAATGGCCACCTCTGAACTGTGTGCATGCGCGCACGCACACACACACACACACACACACACATGCACACGTCCAGGGAGATGTGCACATGCAAAAAATAAAAATTGTCAAGTTAATATCTGGAAAATACTAAAGACAGTTCCTAGTACATCCTAAATGTCATGTGCATATGAATCAAAGAAACGCAAGTGTTAGGGACAGTGGTTGGTTGAGAAGATACTACCCAGAAGTCTACAGCAGTGACGGTTCCCAGGAGAGCTCAGGACAGTGTTTGCACACTGTGTTGCAGGTAGTGGTTCAAACTCCTAGTCCTGTGAAGGCAGCAGAGGCTTAGGTTGGAGCATGAGACAGACTTGGGAACCACCGATCCAGAAGCAACCATCGAAGTGTTGAGGCAGAGACTCCGGTACAAGGAGAGCCGGGTATTCCGTTCCGAATCTTTGCACCTGCGTTTGAGCCAAGTGTCTGCACCTGGGAGGTGACACAGGGACACTAGGTTTCTCTAGCCCCTGCTTCCTTGGAAGTTCCCGTCACTGTGAGTTTCCTAGCAGGACAGAGTGTGAAGCTGTTAAGTGCACAGTAGTCTGCTCCAACAGACTTTCCTCATCCCAAGCAGACCCTGCTGAGCCACAAACAATACTGCCTTGTGAGCTCTGGTCAGTCTGGTCACGGGATACCTGTGGGGATTTCTTTTCCTGACTCTGAGAAGCAGCTTCCCAAAGACTTGGCAGGCAAGCCAGGCTGAGCTAAGGAATACTCTGGCTGTGGGTGTATTCCAGCCCAGAATGATCTCCCAGACATTTCCCTTTTAATGAAGCCCCAACTTTTTTTTTTTTTTTTTTTTTTTTTTGTAATGGAAGGTCATTACATGTGAAGCCTAATGGGGCTCTGGCTGTGTTTCATTAACTTTTAATTTAGGCTGTTAGTGGTGGAATTAGTTAGCAGACTGGTGAATCAATTGGCTAGCCAGTGGGATTCCGTTTTAACAAGGAGAGTCCTGTAGGCGGTCAGATGTTAGTGCTCTCTCTCTCTCTCTCTCTCTCTCTCTCTCTCTCTCTCTCTCTCTCTCTCTCTGTGTGTGTGTGTGTGTGTGTGTGTGTGTGTGTGTGTGTGTGTGTGTGTGTGTGTACGTGCAGGTTAAGGAGCTTTGCTGTTCACTCCCAGTACTTCGAAGCTCCGGCTTTCTTTCCTACTGCCAAGTTAATTCCCTGGCTAGAACAGTGTGTGCATCACCCAACTTATCTCCTCTGCAAGCTCGAGCGTGAGTCATGAAGTAAGTCTAAGGAAAATTCCTTTTTCGTGCTGATGGACTCAAAGACTTTCAGAATTAAACCAAAATAAGTAACTCTGAGCATGGTGAAAAATTTGCACATTTGCTCTTTGGCTAGAGGTTCCCTACATTCTGGGAAGTTGTAAGTCTTTAAAAATTCTCCAAGTCATCTCAAAGTGTCTCTGTATGCTTCAGGGCTGAAATCACTTCCCTCCTTGTTCGCAGAGTCTACCCCTGGATTAGAAGGTCTGATAGCTGTTAATTTAGATCAAATCTAAAGTCTGGTCATCTCAAAGGAAGATGGCAGCCCCGGTTCTGAAGTTGTCCTTCTAGGAATTTACAGAGCATTGCATGACTGATTTTGAGAGAAGTTGTTCAAGTCGCATCAGAAAGCTACATAGAGACTTGAATGGAGGGAGAGAGATGCTGCTGGAACCAACACCGATGTTTTAGGAAATGAAATACCACGGCCCAGAAATTGTTAGACTAACGGAGAAGAAACACACAGTAGAGTAATGTGCTCACCAATATTGCGGCATCTAAATACCCCAGAGTACCCTGTGAAGTACAACCCAGGTTTAATTTTAGGATAATTCATAATATCACACTCAGGCAGATGTAGATTCAGCAAACAAGAAAAAAGACTGGATGGATAAGTAACACGATTACAGCCCCATTCTCCTTAGGCAGTAGTTTTATGCAGGTATTTGGACCCATTTGAAAGAAGATGAGACCACCTAGCATGTGGTACACAGCTATCATCTCAGCAACCCAGAAAAAGCTCTCTCTCTCTCTTTTCCCCCCTCCCCCCTCCTCTAAATTTCGAAGAAATGTTTTCTTTTCATTTCTTTTTTTTTTAATGTACATTGGTGATCTGCTGACATGTATGTCTGTGTGAGGGCATCAGGTCCCCTTGAACTTGAGTTACAGACAGATGTGCGCTGCCGTGTAGGGGCTGGGAATTGAACCCGGGTCTGTCGGAAGATCCGCCAGTGCTCTCAACCACTGAGCCATCTCTCCAGCCCTTTTTCTTTCTTCCTTTTTTTTCAGTCAGAGGGTTAAATAAGTTATCCATCACTTCATTCATAAACTTATCTGTCATTTATTAATAACCTACAATAAGTCATGTGTGTGGAAGGAACCCTAGAATTAAACTGCTAAGATATTTCTCATGGTTTAACTTTTCCATTTTCAATCACTTCTTGTGTGTTCCCTGTTGGGTACAAAAGGTCAGTAGATACCCTTTACAATCTTGGTTTATAGTAAGAACAACTTCACTGAAAATATAATTGAAGTTCTTTTATGAAATGTCATATTTTTTCAAGATGAGAAATAGTACTAAATTGGTAGACAGTTCTCTCGGTCTATATTTTATATGTGACTATTTGAATTTAAATTAGGTTAAAAATTCAGAGGCTGGGGAGACAGTTAAGTTGGTAAAGGATGAGGACCTGACTTTGGATACCCAGCGCCCATCTAAGAGCCTGGGATGGTGCTATATGGCCTGTAACCCCAGTGGTAGCTGACAGAGACAGGTGGATCACAGGGGCTTGCTGGCCAACCAGTCTAGAAGAAATGGCAATCTCCTGGTTCAGGGAGGGACCCTGTCTCAAAAAACTAAGACTGAAGAAGATATCTCAGTATCAATCTCCAGCATCCACACACATCACATCCACATTCATACGAATCTCTCTCTCTCTCTCTCTCTCTCTCTCTCTCTCTCTCTCTCTCTCTCTCTCTCTCCTCAGTTCTTCAGTTGCTCTAACTACATTTCAAGTATCATATGTAGCTAAAAGGCTGCCACACTGGACCAGGCAGACCCAGCCTCTCTACTCCATAACAAAGAATTCAGAGTTCTCCGAGATACTGCTGTTCTGCACTTACATGATGAGAACACAATGTATAAGGAGGCATTTTCACGCTTTCCTGATTATTAAGAATTTGGACATTTATTAGAAATTTACTTCCTTCTGTTCCCCCTTGCTCTACGCTCTCTAGGAAATAAGATCTAGAGAATTCTAGTGCATGTTAGCACCTGCTCCTCTAGAGAGCAGGCATCAAAGGGCCAAGTCAATCCATTTACACACTCACATGTATTTATATAAGTTTGGTTAAATATTAATTTTAAATGGTTGTAAATGACACTTGAGGGTTGCAACAACAGCAAAAAGACCTTTTAGCTTGACTTCGGACATGGTCAGCAGTGTTAAGCTGTTAAACTGTAACTAACCTGACATTCCTGTCAGTTGATCAACCTTCACCAGGGTTAGTGGCCATCCCATACGCCAAGAACCTCAGTGATTTCTGACAACAAAGATTGCTCACTTCCATTGATAGAAGGTGCAAACGACTTAGCTCTCATTTTCACTTGAGTGGAAACCTAAAAACTGGAATCCCAGGAACTTTTCAAAGACCCTTGCAATTACATTGAACTGGTTCTTTCTTGAGAAAACGTCTAAGAAGCCATGACCTAAGAGTCTATCTGTTCCCTGAGCTTGGTAGTATGACTTTGGAATGGGTTTTTGATTTTTGTGGTGTTTGGGAGATTGATTGGTGGGTTGTCTGGCTGGATGTTGAGACTGTGTTTCCTTGTATTTCCCAGGCTTGCCTCCATCTTGCAGTTGTCTTGGCTCCCAGTACTGGGATTACTATGTGTATAATAATCCTGGCTTGTAGCATTACTTTTTAAGTGGAATGGTCATTTTTTAATATGAAAATAAAAACATATCCATAAAACACAATAAAAACTTTCAGTTGAAGAAATTATTATAAAAGGATGCCCTGTACACTGTCCTGAAATGCAGGCTTTGTTGTTTGAGTGTAGGGAGACCAACAAACTGGAAGATAACTGCCATTGAGAAGATGGTTTATCATACACAGGTGCCTGGAGGTGTGGAGCCACACCACACACCAGATGCCATATAAGAAATACCAGGTTGGTCAGAAAGTTGAAGGATCCTGGACATGAAGGGGGCGGGGCAAACATGTAGACTTAGGATTGGCTAATCAAGGCCCTTCAGGAAGTTGTCAGCATTAGGGCTGCCTCCAGCTGTCGGCCCCTGACTCTGGGGTAATTAGAGGAGGGAAGTGGCCCTGGATGTGGCAGCCTGATGGCAGAAGCGATGGGTATGTGGGCTCTGAAGTGGCTAGTCTGCAGATGAAAACCATGTTCTCAGGCAAAGCTGTTTTCCATCTCCGGGATGAACCACCCCAGCAAAGGGGAGGCTCTCCAGGGTCAGCCAAGCCCCAAATGTCAAAATATCAGAAATTCAGACAGCACAACAGACATACTTACATTATCAAATAAGACACGCAAGTGATAAGGGTGTCTGCCCACCATCGTAAGCCATCAGGGAGTTACAAAAGAGAACCATGAGCAGTAGCCACTCACTACACACCTAATGGAACAACCAAAATGGAAAACACTGGCAGTAACAAGCACTACTGGGGATATAAAACAAGGGGAACCCTCCAAACACTGCGTTTGGCAGTTTCTTACAAACCTAAACACTCTTACCATGTGACCTCAGTGTTGCAGTCCTTAGGATGCACCCCATGAATTTGAATACATGTGTCCACACAAGGCCTGCCTGCAGATATCTATAGCCATATGACTGATAATTTTAAAGATGCCCTGTGGTAGATGAATATTTAAACAAGCTGCGGTACACCCCAAGAGTGAAGTATTAAAAGGAAATGAACGAAGGAAACCTATGAAAGAATATAGAGGAAAATTAAATGTGTATTACTAGATGAGACAAGCCAATCTGTAGAGGCTCCATACTGTATGATTCCAACTAGACGGCACTCAGCAGCAAATGAGGTGGGAATGGGAGTACAAGATGGATGCATGTCATTACTCATTAGCCAAACCTATAGAATTTCCAATGAGCCTTCGCAATGGAAACTATGGAACTGGGGCAGTCATGATGGTCAGTGACCCAGGCTGTCTGATGAAGGGCATGCTGGAAGCTCAGCATGTTTATTATATACAGTTGAGCAAGAAGGTGGGGTTATCACCAAAGAAGAACAAGGAGGCAGGGATATCATTATAACAATAGCTGAACAAGGGGGCAGGTTCAGCTAACCTCAGTAGGAGTAGTCTCTGTATAGGAGCAGCCTTCAGTCTATAAACATGGTAGGGAAAGACTTGAGAGTGGCCTTTTCTGCATATATTATCAACATCTGAACATGGACCAGAGGAACGCTTTGTCATCCCTCTGAGCCTCACCCAGGGAAGTGCCACTCTCATGGATCTAAGGCACTGGGGTCCTTGGCATGGCTGTGGCCAGGTCAAACAATATTCATTCACTCAGTGTTTCACTGGCTTCTTACAACATTCCACTCCACGTTAACCTAAAACCTCTCTTTAAAATAGTGTCATTTAAGCCAGGTGTGGTGACATAGGCCTGGAATCTTAGCACTGAGTAGCCTGAGGCAGGAGGATCAGGAATTAAAGGCCAGTTTCTTCCTGGGATCTTTGTAGGTTTTAAGCTGAGCATTGATTTTCCAAATGAGATGTTCTTAAGAATGTTTGAGCTCCTAGAAAACAAACTGTTAACAAAAATGCCTTCTGGAGAATGGGTACATGAGAGATAGGTACATTTTTTTTTCTTTTCAAGCAATGGTTTATCATAGAAATATTCTTAAATAGTGCCTTTGCCTTCCCAAGATCAGTTCTGTGGCAGATGAGGGTTGATGCTCATAAACGTACAGGACAGCCACTGTTATCTGGGAGAATCAGAGAACTCTTAAAGCAGACTCTGTGGAAGCTGCAGCCACTTCCCCTGGAGGATGGCTTCAGGCACCCAGAAGTTGCAGCCCCTTTCCCCCAAAGGATGAACTGTGTGCTCAGGCATGCAGCAGCTGCAGCCCCTTCCCCCAGGAAGAACTGGCTCAGGCACCTGGACACAATTCCAAGTGTATCTCAGAATGCAGAAGATTCTGTATTCCAGCTGAGATTGGCATCTCAGCCTGATGGAGAGCCAGAGTGGTACATCCCACAGCCTTCAGGTACCAGAGGAGATGTCCCTGCTCCTTACTTCCTTACCATGCCTTGTACTGGACGCAGAGCAGAGGCTAGACCCTTTCCAATTTCCTCTGAACACCTTATAACACATTATAACCTTTGACCTGTTCCCTCATTGAACTGAGGATAACTAAGAACTGACAGAGGAGCCGGCAAGATGGCTGCGTATGTGCAGAAACCTGACAATCTGAATTGCCTAGAGCTCACTCACAAAAGTGGAGAAGGAGGTAACCAGCTCCACAAAGCTGTCATCTCACCGTCATGCAAGTGCTGTGGCACCTGAATGCTTCCCCAACACACACACATTTTCTTTTAGTTGAAAACGTTTTTTCCTCCAGTATATTCTGATCATGCTTTTCCCACTCTCCAGATCCTGCGCCCTCCCTACCCAGCCGGCTCCACACCCTTTCTTTATCTCTCTCTTTAGAAAACAGGCAAACAAAAGAAACAAGCCAAACAACTAAAGCCCCAAACACAAGAAACTCACATACACAGAGAGAGAGAGAGACATGCACACTCACAAACATAAAAACACAAAGTCAGAAACCATAATATACAAGCAAAAGACCTATAAGACAAAAAAAATGCTCCCAAAGCAATATGAGACAAAAAGTCCACCAAAACGCCATTGAGTTCGTTTTCTGTTGGCTATCTACTGCTGGGCAGGCATGGGGCCTACCCTTAAGTGTGATTAGCATACCCAGTGAGACTCCACTACAGAAAGCTAATTTTTCCTTTGCAGGTAGTGTCAATTGCAAATAGCTTCTTGGTTATGAGTGAGAACTCATGTCAACTACCCCCTCTCAGAACTGGGACTTGTCTGGCTTGAATCCCTGTGGGCCCTGTGCATGCTACTGCAGTCTCTGTGAATTCATATGGCACCAGGCTGTTGCGTCTGGAGGACACTGTTTCCTTGAAGTCTTCTACTCCCTCTGGTTCTTACAATCTTTTTTGCCTCCTTTTCCTCAGAGCTTCCTGAACCCTGAGGGGAAGGGTTTGATAAAGACATCGTACTTAGGACTGAGAGTTCCAAAGTTTCTCACTTTCTCACGTTGTCCAATCGTGGGTTTCTATATCTGTTCTCAACTACTGCAGGAGGAAGCTTCCTTGCTGGTGACTGAGCTGGGCACTGATCTATGGGTGTTGCAGAACGTTGAGTCATTTTATTCTATGTTCCTTTAATAGAACAACAGTATTTGGTTTTCTCCTAAGCCCATGGCCTATCTTGTCTCAGGTTCTTGGATACCTGAGCAATGCCAGGCATGGGTCCCATCTCATGCAGTGGACCTTAAATCCAACTAGAGAATGGTTGGTCACTCCTACAAGTTTGTGCCACGAATGTACCAGCGTGTCATGGAGAGAGGTCACCATTGTAGGTCACAGGATTTGTAGCGGGACTGGTGTTTACCTTTCTCCTCTGGGAGTTTGCAGAGTAACTTCCGGTACCGTGAGCACTTGTCAGTAGGGGTGAAGGCTCTAGTTAGGCACCAGTGCGACTTCTCCATCTTCAGTGAGATGGAGTAAGCATTGTCTTCAGCAATCGGGCCGTACCATCAGTTTGTGGAGAGTAAACAATAGTCCTGACAATAGCTAGAGATGGTTCAGAGGTTTCTATGGGGCCCCTTTGGCTGACTCAACTAGATGCAATCCATTCCTGGTACTGGAATGGTGCTAGACATCTGTCACTTGGGGGTGAGAGATGTCTAGTTGAGGTATTGTCCCCCCCCCCATTACTTTGTGACTCCATTTTGATTTCTTTCATGTGTGTGTGTGTGTGTGTGTGTGTGTGTGTGTGTGTGTGTGTGTGTGTGTAGGAAAGCTTCTTCAGTAGCAGGCTTCCACGTGACCCCTCAACCACGTACACACAATTTAAAAAAAAAAAACTAACAGAAAAATATTGCCAAGTTTTGTTTTGTTTTGTTTTGTTTTTTAAAAAAAAAGCCCTTATTCAACAGTTTCCACTATGTCTGAGTTTATCTTTTGTTTCTAGCTCTCTTCACATGTGCCAAAGTTTTGGTATCCTTAAGGTCTCCAAGCCCTGTCAGGTCAAGAAGGTTTCTTTCCTATTTCAGCTTAAACCTCCCATTCTTTCCGTCTTCCCGCAAAACTATCTCTGACAGTTGAGGATGTGGCTCAGTGGCAGAGCGCTTGCCTAGCATGGGAAAGGCCTCGGGTTTGGTCACCAGTTCTGCAAAAGGGGTCCAGACAAAAGACAGGGAGTCCCTAGTTTCCTGAGACTGTGGTGACAAATTCTAAATAACTCATTTATTTTTATTTTACGTGCATTGATGTTTTCCTTGCATGTGTATCTGTGTGAGGGTGTCGGATCACCTAGAACTGGAGTTGCAGACCATTGTGAGCTGCCATGCGGGTGCTGGGAATTGAACCTAGGCCCTCTGGGAGAGCAGCCAGTGTTCTTAACTGCTAAACTATCCCTCAAGCCCTGACAAGTTCTAAAGGAGAGCACACAACCACAAAATTCTACCTCACGAATCTGTGGGTGTACACACTAAAGTATGTTCAATCCTCCTAGCCTAACGCTTATATCAAGGGTGTATCTTTAAATGACATAGATTTATGATTTATAAGCAAATCTACCTACATATTCTATATGTGCATATGTCCTGAGTTAAAACAGATATATAAAATGGGAGCCAGGACTTGGACTCCTGGTTGAGTTTTTAACTTTGACTCTTTGTTGCTTACACACCCCAGGAGACTGCCTGGGCTTCAACTTTGGCCCAGCCAGCCACTGTCTGTGAAACTTTGCCTATAGATGACTTAACTCTCCTCTGAGCATCGGTCTCCCTGTCCGTAAAAAGCAAATAGCAAAGCAATTACATCATGGAGTTATTGGAAGGATTAGATGTGTAATGTATTCAGTAAATGTTGACTATGTAGAACCCAGAGAATTCACAGTCCATATGAACACCATGTTTCCTCCCTCCTCAGCAAACCCCTGCCTTGCGGTCTCTTCTTTCCCTGTGCTGGGTGGAATTCTAGCCAATCTCATCACTTTGCAGAAGTACAAAGAGAGAGGTTTTCCCATCAGAAACTGATCATTATAGTAATTAAAAGTCTGCCCGGTACAGTAATCTAAACTCGGTATAGCCTTGTATAAGGCCTTTCCCACCCTACCCATCCCATATCCTAGGGCCTGGCTGGGACATTTGTGGAGTGGAGGGGCACAGCATTGGCCTCTTCTTGGCCCTCTACACCACCCCACCCCACCCCCGCCCCTCCTTCTAGCTGCAAGCCACTGTTCTGGCCTGTCCTCTCTAGTCCTCAGATTGCATTCTCTGTGAGGGTTCCTCACCAGCCAAACTGTATTGATGGAATTCCTTATACAGATGCTGGCAGGCTCCCTCCCAGAGCCACTTGGCTTCAGGGGTCACCCCCTCCCATGCATCCTTCAGTTCCAGAGACTCAGACCGTCCCCCGACCAAGGGTCCTTTGGAGGCCCTCTCACTTAAGTGATGGTGAAGGCAATGTGAACCGCCTCTCCTCAAGGGCAGATATCCAACAACACAGCCAGATATCCAACAACACAGCCCTCGGGCTGCCTCCACCCAACTCCTTCATTAGCCTGAGGCCAGACTAGTAAAACTGGTTTTCTGTCTGGACAGTCTACAAGCCCATCTTTCACTCCCAGTTTGGTGATTTAGTACTTTCCTTCCTGGTGTGGGGTATTTAGGGCCTGTTTTATCTTTCCAGCCCCACGGGAAAGCAGCCCAACTGAGGCCGAAGGAACTGTCGCCTAAGCTTCTATAAGAAACACGAAGGCACTGTGGCTAGTCCAGGCCCAGGAAATAAGAGCTGTCACTCTTAGTAGTGAGCTGTCCCAGCACTGTTTTGTATAAACTGCTCAGGACGCTGTAACAACTGCCACTGCCAAATGCCTTTAGAAATAATAGAAATTTATTCCTCGCAGTTACAGAGATTAAGAGTTTTGGCCGGGCGGTAGTGGCGCACGCCTTTAATCCCAGCACTCGGGAGGCAGAGCCAGGCGGATCTCTGTGAGTTCGAGGCCAGCCTGGGCTACCAAGTGAGTTCCAGGAGAGGCGCAAAGCTACACAGAGAAACCCTGTCTCGAAAAACCAAAAAAAAAAAAAAAAGAGTTTTAAGATTAAGGTCGCTTCAGTGACTGGCAAGGGCCTGTTTCCTACTCACAGAAGTCCATCCCCTTACTCTGGTCCTCACAGGAATCTCATGGCCTCTCTACCCAAGTTCATAACAATAGAATGAAGGCAACATCTCCTAAAACTATCACACTGGGACTCGTGATTTCAAATACATGGATTTTTAAAGGGACACAGATGTTTAGCCTGTACCTATTCCCACAGTACCCAACTATATATAGTATCATCGTTGTTTGAAATCTAGTTTATTAGAATAGTTTTTATAACCCATTGTTGAAAATCACTTTAAAAGCTCTCAAAACAGAGTTTTTCATTTTGTTTTGTGACTGTATCTTGCTCCATAGCCAAGGCTGGCCTTAAATGCACTATGTAGCCCAGGCTGGCCTTGAACTCACTATGTAGCCCAGGCTGGCTTTGAACTTGTAATCCTCTTGCTTTAGCCTCCAAATGCTAGGAGTACAGGCGTGTACCACTACACCTGGCCTTCAAATGACATTTTTAAAATGTCATGTCATTTGACATTTTTTTTTTTTTCTCGTTTTTCGAGACAGGGTTTCTCTGTGTAGCTTTGCGCCTTTCCTGGGACTCGCTTGGTAGCCCAGGCTGGCCTCGAACTCACAGAGATCCGCCTGGCTCTGCCTCCCGAGTGCTGGGATTAAAGGCGTGCGCCACCACTGCCCGGCGTCATTTGACATTTTAAATGTGAAACCTTTAAAAAGGAACGGAAAAATCAAGAACATAGTTATCATTCTAGTTATCTCTTTATAAAACTTTTATTTTAATAGACATAAGTATATATTTATTATGATTTCTAAAATATATTTCTTAGTTTTAAAAAAAAACAGTCTGGGGGCTGAAAAAATTGCACAGAAGGATTACGGAGGACTTCATAGGGGGCGAAGAGCACTTGCTGCTCTTCCAGAAGACCTGGGTTTGGATTCTAGCACCCACATTAGGCAGCTCACAAGCACCTATGACTCTGGATCAGTGGATCTGATGCCCTCTTCTGGCCAGTCCAGATACCTGCACACACAAGTGCACATGCTCATGTGTATGTATGTATATATGCTTGCACAAGCACATGTGTGCATGTACATACACACACACACACACACACACACTCAGAATTAAAAAAACACATCTTGTAAAATTCGTCCATAGCATCTGAACTTTGCAGTTGCCCTCGCCGTAATCAGATGTGAAAGTCAGCATGGTTTTGCTGGAACAAGTTCCCATGAGTATGAACACTAAGGGAACACTGTGCCCCCCCCCCCCACCTTCCCCTTCCCAGACTCTGCAGTGAGCACAGCTGATCTGTGGCTAGTGTATGAGTTGCTATGTGTAGTAGCCCCCAAAAGGTGAGGGACATAGAACAGTTGGACATTTCCACTGAGATCCTCGCAGAGCCCAACAAAAGTAGCCATGAGTGCTGACTAAAGTCTGGCACTGGGCTGACTGTTTTACTTGTCCTGTGATATCTCACTCACTCATCTGTGTTAGTAGGCACCACGGACACTGTCCACAGATGTTGAGGCACACAAGGCTGGAGGGCATCCACCCAGCTCTCTGCTTAGCCCAGGAACTGAGCTGTAGCATCAGTCTAATATACGTGAGGAGCCAGGTGTGGTGTTCTGTACCACCAATCACTTGGAAGGCTGAAATAGGAAGATCACAAGTTCGAGGCCAGCCCAGGCTACATAGTCAGACCTTGTCACAAACAAAATGTAAATGGCCAGGTGGTGGTGGCACACTCCTTTGATCCCAGCCCTCGGGAGGCAAAGACAGGCGGATCTCTGTGAGTTTCAGGATAGGCTCCAAAGCTACACAGAAGAACTCTGTCCTGGAAAACCAAAATAAATAAATAAAATATAAATGAATAAATAGAAATTGAGTAACAAATAAGGGACTGCTTTATGTAGTGAAATCCACTAGCAGAAAAATATCCCAGCGGCCTTTTTCTCATGAATTTTATTTTATTTGTTTTGGTTTATGAGGTAATTTTTTAATGCCAGTACAATTAGGTATTTGAAGAAAAGCCCCAATATAGTCGCATGCAAAGAAGGAAAGCATAGAAATCCTCGCGAAGTGCAGTTTGAACAAGTATTTTACTCAATCACCTTTTTATAGGAATAGTAAATGTGTGATAGAAAACACACTCGCCTTTCCCTTGCTCACAACACCAGGCCACGTGAGGGTCAGCTACAGGAGCAAAGGACGTATTGTTTGTTGTACCGGAGTTTCTTTCCAGTAGCTGCCATTAACCTGCACCAAACGATGACTGCCAGCCCACGCCACAGAAGCGGTCGGTGGCCAGTGCTTAACGGGAGAAATCAACTCGTTTGATTTCCTGAGAAACTGGGCAAAATAACTGTCTCTTTTTCTCTTTAAAACACACACACACACACACACACACACACACACACACACACACACCCCAACACCCAAATCTAGTTGTGTCAATTTGCTTGTAAAATTCAGACTTGTCCAAATCTTCAAATACTCCACCATTTTTGTCTCTCATAAGAATTCTTATCTTGGGGGCTAGAGAGATGGCTCAGAGGTTAAGAGCACTGGCTGTTCTTCCAGAGGTCATGAGTTCAGTTCCCAGCAACCACGTGGTGGCTCACAACCATCCATAATGAGATCTGGTGCCCTCTTCTGGAGTGCAGGCATACATGCAGACAGAACACTGTATGCATAATAAATAAATACATCTTTAAAAAAAAAAAGAATTCTTATCTTGGAAAACACACACACACACACACACACACACACACACACACACACACACACACACACACACACACAAACGGGAAAGATCAAATGGCTTCCAGGGATCTTTGAGTGACCATAGGCTTGCCTTGAAATCTCCTGTCTTCCATTTTTTGTCGTATTCTGATCTTCACCCAATGCTGTGAGCAGAACCGCTGTGACTCATCGGAGGGCTGTGTATTTAGACGCCTAGGAGTGTAAACAAAGCTGCTCACCCTGTCATCATCATCCCTCCTCCAGGAAGTCGCTTGATTCCTAGTAAGGGAGATTATCAGCTCACCCTGCAATCACTTTGGGTCGGCTTCCTGACCCATGGAATCTCTGGCATTTTCTCACTGGGGAAGTGCGAGCACCCTGTGGGCATGGTATTTGAGAGAACCTGATTTGTGTTTCACGTTTCCATTCTCAGCCCTGTTCTGAAAAGTTGGCTTTAAATAAGTGCCAATACTATAGCCAGAATCGCCAGTTTGCATGATAAAGTCAAGCCCCTCCTCGGCTTACTTTAGAGAAAAAAAAAAAATTAACGTGAGAAAAGTCAAAGAGTAGATCAGCCCTTCAAACTCTAACATAGCTGCAATCGGAGTTTTGTTTTGTTCCCACCGTCGCGCTGATTTTTGCAATGACCCTCTCTTCCCCATCTCAACACCCTTACTCCGCTGCCTACTTGCTAATTACTCAGCATAGCTCTGTTATATATGACTCACGCTTGAAGCAAATCTCTCAGGAAATTTTGCAATTGATTGCGTTGGACCGGAAGTTCCTCTGATCCCAATCAGGCTGTTTTTCTTGAGTTCTGTCATCGAGGCAGGAGCAGGACCACTCCTGTGAAGGGTACCGAGTTCAAAGCTGCCTCATCTCTATGGAAGGGTCGCCCACTCGCGCACTTGGCCACTGCCCCACTAGGGCCCATCACGTACAGAAATGCTGTGTATACTCCGGCATGCGTACTATACTAATACAGCCTTAATAGCATTACTTCTGCATCCTTCCCAACCACAAGCCTTTGGCTTGTCTAATGATCCCACCATGAAAAAAGGGGAAGGCTGCTCTTCCAAAAATAATGCCATTTAAAGAAACTCCCGGGTGGTGGTGGTGGTGGAGGCGGCGGCGGCGGCGGCGGCGGCGGCGGCGGCGGCGGCGGCGGCGCACGCCTTTAATCCCAGCACTCGGGAGGCAGAGGCAGGCGGATCTCTGTGAGTTCAAGGCCAGCTTGGTCTACAAAGTGAGTTCCAGGACAGGCATCAAAACTACACATTGAAACCCTGTCTCAAAAAACCAAAAAAAAAAAAAAAAAAGGAAGAAACTCAAATTATAGCTAAAGGAATAAATGATGAAAGATGGAGTTTCCATTGAAATATTTCCAAATGCTTCAAATTTGCATATGTCAATTGTCAAAATAAAATATTTTTTTTTAATTTTTGCACAATCTTAATGTCACAAGTAAACACTTTTTGTGATAAGAACTGAGGCACCTGCCCAGCTTTCTGCCTGCTTTCGCTGGCCTTGTCTCTAGGCAGATACTGACGCAGAAACACTGGGAGGTACTGCTTTTCCTACCTCTGTGCAGCATTGTGTGCAGGTGAACACATGTGGAAGCCAGATCTGGAGAGTCTTCCTCTTCTGTCTCTCTCTGCCTTGTGGCCTTGGGAAGGCATCTCTCACTTACCATTAGGCTGGGCTGGTAGGCCAGCAAGCTCTAGGGACCAATTGGTTCCTGCCCACAGCGGGGTTGCGGCATTTGTAGTCAGACTGGGTTTTTTACATGGATTCTAAGCAGGCGACCTCAGGCTCTCACGCTTGGGCAGCAAGTGCTCTTATCTGTCTTATCCACGCAGGCCAAATCTTAACTATTTAAATATATGCAAATATGCATTTAAATATATATATGCACACATATATGACTTTGCTGCCATAAGTATACTGCTTAAAGTCTCTTGTTGTTGTCTAAGAGTCATTAAACAAACCAATTTGCATGTTAAAGAGTGAGACACAGAGGAAGAAAACACCTTGTCCTTTGTATCTTCCAAGACTGCCCATTGTCTCTTAAGCTGAAAAGTTTCTGTTGGTTGGTTTTGAGACAGGGTCTCACTATGTAGCCCTGGTTGGCCCGGAATTCGCTATATAGAGCAAGCTGGTCCTGAACTTGAGTTCCTCCTGCCTCTGCCTCTTGAGTGCTGGAATTAAAAATGTGGACCACCAGGGCCCACAGCTGAATACATTTCTCTGTGTCTCTGTGTCTCTGTCTCTGTCTTTGTCTCTGTCTCTCTCTCTCTCATTGAAAATAGATTCTTCTCTCATACAATGTATCCCAACCAGTTTCCTCTCCCACAGATCCATTCCCTCTCTGTTTCCCTTCAGAAAAGAACAGACCTCCAAGAGACAAAAGCCAAACATGAAAAACAAGACACAATAAGAGGAGACAAAAGCCTTTTCTTACCCGGCTTCTCTGTCATGCTGAAAGAATGTCCACTCACTGGGAGTACTCCTCACCATGCTGGCCACTGTATCTTCTATCCAGATCACTAAATTGGAAGTAGCGTTAGAGTCCTGGACCTTCCAGGAGGTCTGAGTGCCTTGTTTGCTGTTTTATGGACTATGATAATCCTTAAGCAATGAGTATCTTGTGATTGTGGAAGAAAAAGTGCATGTAAAAGAATTGAAATCTGAGCTGCCATTTGATGGACGGGTTCTCGGAAGAACATGTGCAATAAATTTTAGGAGTCTGTTCTTTTTATCCAATAAAGACAAGGGTAACTTACCTTAAACATTACAGTATTTCCCCTGAGGCGGAATGTTTAAATAATATATTTCCTCCAGGTAGCCACTGTAACCGTTTCCGGTGTTGTTCTCCAAAAACAGACCATGAATTTATAATAGTTTGAGTAATGTGTGCATGTGTGTATCTGCTCTTGTACAGGGAACCCCTGGGGGCGCTCCCTAGATGAGGCTCATGCAACACAAATATTCTTACCTCTTAAGGGAATGAACAGATAAATAAACAAAACCCATGAAACTGCATTTGTGACTTATTGGAAGCAGGCTTCATATCTGCAATGGAGAGGAAAATACAAAACACTGACTTTTTAAGAAAATCCCTCTTTTCACGAAAGCAGTTGCTAATTTTTCTGTCTAGTCTGTGTGTCATTCTTGCACAGGGGCCGTGACAATAACATGATAATCGCGTTGTTCCAGTTTCAGAAATGTGCTGTTCAAGTGAGCAGGGCTTCTGTTTTAAACGTAAATTCCTCCCCTGTCCCATATACAACACCTATTCCGGTAAAGAAGACATGAAAGTGTGGTAATGCAAATACACTCCAGTAAAGAACTTCTAACCATCTTGAGAGTAAAACCACAAGTGAAGAGAAAATATCTGCTATGCATGAAGTCACCACTGTCCAGAACACAGACAGAGCAACCAGGAAAAGAACGCCCACCCACCAGTAAGAAAAAGTCACTTACAAAAAAAAGGAAAAAGACTTGAGAGCAGCCGCTTCACCAAAGAGGAAATTCAAATTGCCAATAAACATGAAAAGATGTTCAGTCTTATTAGTAATACAGAAACTATGGATGAAAGCAGCAGATACCATTGCACACCCACCTGACTGGCAAAAACTACCGTCTGACTACACGAAGTTCTGGCAAGGATGTGGAGAACAGGATATTTCATACTCTGCTTGTGGGAGTTTTAAATTGGTAAAGACCACACTGGAAAACATTTCGACATCATTTGATAAGGCCGGATGTTCTGTGAACCCTGTGACCTTAGCGAACTAACTTGTAAGCATCCCCCTCAAAGATGCGCTTATACGTGTGCAACCAGAAACGAAGAAGATCCGGGATACGGAAGGGCAGCCCTGCTCAACTGCAAACAGGCCAGAGGCAGGTCAGCAGTAGACCGAGCAAAGACATGGTAAGGGAGTTGCTCTTGTCCATGATATCCAACAAATAGAAAACGGGAACTAAAGCTGGAATTCTAGAACAGAAGGACATGTGATGATAGATACAGGAGGGTCCCATTTATATAAAGTTTAAAAGAAGTAAGAGAGGAGGCAGTACACTTTCCTCAGAGATGTATATCAGAAAAGTTATGACTCAGAAAACCTAGTAGATGAGATCTCCCTGGGTCAGGATTGTGGTTACTCCAGGGCCTGTGGGGCAGGCCCTCACAGGACACCAGGCCATGCTTCCCACCTGAAATGTTTGCTTTATAACTCTTGGGTAAGTTGTAAATATCTTTAAAGTCATACAGATGAATGTTTTACAATGGTTATTTAAGAGATAAAGAGAGGCCTGCCCCACAATGTCCTCAGCAAAAGCAGGCTGTTCAAGAATAGTCATAAAAAGGATTGACACTGTTCTCCTTGGTCACACCCCGTTGTGTCTGCAGAGGCTTCCTGAGGTCTTAGGTAGAGCAGTTGTTCGTGCCCCACCCTACAAAAACAACCCCAGCCTCAGAAGTGGTCCTTTTGAGCCAGTGAAGATTCACCTGACAGAGGTCAAGGGGTGGCAGGGTAGGAGCTTCAGGAGGCCGGGACTGCCTCTGCTTACCCGACGTGCTCACAGGGAGCCAAGCTGATCCAGGAGGAAAAAGGGAAGACAACAGACATAGGCCAGAGCCACAGCCAATTTCTACCCTGCGCATTTGCCGTTTACAAGACATGCCTAACCACCCATAAAACATCGAACTACGTATTCCCCGATAATGAGAAAAGCAATCCCTTCTCTCATTCAACAGGGTTCTCGACACTACATGATCTCTGGCCTAGATTCCCACACAGCGAGAGTTCAGTGTTTCACCAACACAAAGCAACAATTCCTACTTAATAGTAACAAGGACCTAAAAGAAACATCTGCCTGACCTACGAAAGTACTTTGGGACACAAGCCGAATAACAAAGGATTTCTTTATGCCCATTGAAAACCGTCCCAGGAATTTAAGAGATTTCCTTGTTGGCACTCCCGTGGGCCGTGACAGAAAGGGCTTCAAGGGCAACTTCAGGACTTCGTATTGTTTAAGAAGCACCCTGTTGACTTTGGCATGGCGAGAGGTCTTGGGTGCAGAAAGGTATCCCAAGCCCGCTGTCAGCGGAAGCTAATTTACACCCTGTGAAGACTGAGGGTGGCCTGTTGGGAGTTGTTTTTCCCATAGACTAGGGATTCACGGGAATGCTGTTCAGGCATGTCTCGGGTGATATATGCTGTCATCTTTTTCTTTTCCATGTATAATACAAAGCTTTTACAGTGGTAAGCAGGCCGGACTTTCAGTGCAGGAACAATGAATGTGTGTTAATGACATTCAAATCACTATCCTTTACAATCAGCCCCTAGGAAATGTCCTCGTATGTTTATGCCAACATTAGTAGAAGCCACACACTGGAAGCTTTATCGATTGTGTGCCGTCTGGTGATGTCCATGGATCAAGTGGGGATTTGTCCTGGGTTTCTTTGGGACCTGACAGTCCAGAAGACAGCGTGTTAGAAATCGTTCAAGACAGTCTTCACGTTGTCAAGACTGGGTACATGATATGATGGCTTTTTAAAGCACATGGTGGCTTTTAAAGCAATTCCCACTGTTATAAATTGAGTCCCTTCTCATTGTAAAATTCTATGGCTCTGGTAATATATGTTTCTTTCTCACAATGACAACAAATGTGGATGCCAGGTATACAACCAATGTTCCCCTTCAGTGGCATCCCTGGGCAACACCAGGTAAACAGCTGTTTACTGAGGCATATGAGCATACCTGAGCTGTTCTTAAATAAGCATTAATGTTTCCGATGGTTGTAAGTCAGTAAATACTGTATTTATGGTCCTCACCATTAAATCTTTGCCAATGAGTAAAAGCAGTTATTCATTGTGGGAGCTAACTATTCAAGATAAAGGTGGCTAGTGCAGAGCTCCTCCATGAAGGCCAGGGCTTGTTCTTTTTATTCTAACTTCACAAAAACAAGTGCATTAGCCACAAACTTTGAGGGAAGTTCAGTTCACCTTCCTGTGTATTTAAAGGGATGCTCTTTCTTGACTATGTCTGCAAGAGTTTCCTAATCTGCCAGCCAACTCCGCTTTGGGATGCCAGGCAACCTTTTAGGTAGAGGAGTATGGAACTAGATGAAAGCTTTCCTGGATAGAGAAGACCTCCACACTGGTACTCATTGGAAGGGAACAAAAGATGAGAATCGGGGGGAAATGGAAATATTTTAGGAATTTTCCCTTAATTCTTTATGCTTATTTATTCTTTATGCATTCCCTTAATGCTGTAGGCCTGGAGCACTTCTTTCCCATTTTCTTAGTCTAATCCAGTGCTTAAACTTGCCTGGATTTCCTTTGGGGTGTTCAAACTACTTTCCACAGTCCTAAGTATGCAGAGTTCTTGCCCAATGTCATGCCTCTGAGCCCGGTGTTTTCCAAACTTGGAATCCCCTTGCCTCTACCCCCAGCTCCTTTCATACCTCTTACCCATCCATCCTTTAAGAGACCTTTGTGAACCTGGACGCCTCTCTGTTCCCTGGTTTGTTTGGACTCTGCTACAAAGTTTTTTTTTTTTTTTTTTTTTTTTTTTTATATGTATGTATGTGAGTACCCTTGGAGACCAGAAGAGAAGTGTCAGATCCTCTGACACTGGACTTACAGGAGGCTGTGTAGCTAAAGTTTTCTCCAGTCCTACCCAGTCCCATGGACCCCACAGCCGCTTATAAAATAATCACTCAGAAGTTTATATAATTAAAACTGCTCAACCAGTAGCTCAGGCTAACTATTGACTAGTTCTTACACTTAAATTAACCCATGATTCTATTTATGTTTAGCCACGTGGCTTGGTGCCTTTTCTCAGTTCTGCCTTCACATCTTGCTTCCTCTGTGTCTGGTTGGCGACTTCTGACTCAGCCTTCCTCTTCCCAGAATTCTCCTTGTCTGTTTATCTTGCCTATACTTCCTGCCTGGCTACTGGCCAATCAACATTTTATTTATCAACCAATGGGACCAACACATTCACAGCATGCAGAGCACCCTCACCCAACAAGGCTGTAAGCCACCTGATATGGGTGCTGGGTACTGAATCTGGGTCCTCTGCAAGAGCAACAAGTGCTCTTGACCACTGAGCCATCTCCCCAGCCCCTAGCCTATCTCTTTACCTCCTCATATATTTTTTCACTCGGCATTTTATCATGACAGGTTATGGTTTATCACTGCTTCCCTGGCATGTGAGATCTCGCCAAACGGGGATTTATTGTATTTGTGGCCCTTTCATCAGGACTCAAGTCAAGTACAACATAACAGATCATCAATAAAGGTTGACGATACAGCCCTTTGTCATTCAATCATCTTTTTTTTTTTTTTTTTTTTTTTGGTTTTTTCGAGACAGGGTTTCTCTGTGTAGCTTTGCGCCTTTCCTGGAACTCACTTGGTAGTCCAGGCTGGCCTCGAACTCACAGAGATCCGCCTGGCTCTGCCTCCCGAGTGCTGGGATTAAAGGCGTGCGCCACCACCGCCCGGCAATCATTCAATCATCTTTGACACACAAAATGAGAGAGTAGTCGCTTGATATTTTTGCTCCAAAATTTGAGTAAATAAATTACCGTGTGTAGTCTTCTTCTAACTGTAAGGATTAGCCACTGAACATGAATGATGGTTGTCAAGCAGCAGTTAGATTAGAAGAACATTGTATGTGCGTAGGGGTGAGGCTGCACTGTGTGCTGTGTGCAGTACACATGTGTAACATGCATGGGGGTGTGCCGGTGCATGTCGCTGACACACTGGGTATCTTCCTCTCTCTCTCCGCCTTATTGAGACAGGATCACTTACTGAACCAGAAGCTTGTTATTAGGTTAAGCTGTCTGGTGATGAGCTCATAGGATTCCCCTTATCTACAACTCCTAATGACGTAGTTACAGACATTCCCGGGTAGGCTATTTTACATGCGTGCTGGGGATTCAAACTTAAGTTGTCATGCTTGCACAGAACACACACATTCTTACCCACTGAGCCATCCACCAGCTCTAAGGATATTCTCTTAAAGCAAGACACTCTTATTTTCTTGGAGCTTATATCATCTATTTCAGTTAACCAAGTGGGGGGGGGGTATGTGTTTGTGTTTGTTTATATACTGAATTATAATGGTTATTTGGTGGTACAGAGGCGGGAGGATTGTTGTGAGTTTGAGACCATCCTTATCTACATCGAGCTCCAGGACAGTCAGAACTACATAGAGAGATCCTGTCCAAAAAAAAAAAAAAAAAAGTTTAGTGATGAAGCCAGATGTGATGGTACATGTATCTAAGTCCAACACTCAGGAGGCAAAGGCAAGGGGATGACCCCAAGATTAAGGCCAGACTCATCTAAACCACAAACTGCAGGCCAGCCAGGACTACATAAGCAGACTATGTCTCCAACAAAAACAAAATAAAAAATTTCAAAGGTGATGAAGTAAAAGAAAAAAATTAGTGACTCATGGTAAGAAACGCCGGTTCCACAGCTGATTCAGGAGGCTTACTAGAGGATAAGGAACAAGCCGAAGGCACAGCACAGAGCAAGACGTCAGACACAGACATTCACGGATTTACACTAAAAGGGATAAACAAGGTGTGAGGTGAGGCGGGTGTTAGGACTGGTGAAATTCATGTCAATAAATGGCTTTATGAAACTCTTCTTGTTCTATGAGATTGACAATGCAAAGACCAGACCTGGGCTCCAAGAAAGTGATCATCAAGCTGTTACCTAGTCAGACAAGGATTTTCCCCAGACCATTTGTCCAAACCTGGCCTCCTTAGAAACAGGTCAGTGCAGATCATTGTCAAGGATACTTAGGGTTTGGTTAAACCCTTTCCTCTCTGTTTGCCATTTCACAAAGGTAATTGGTTTAAGTGGGTCAGGACCACGGATGTAGACATATCTTAGAGTTCACCATAGACTCTGTCAGATACAGCTGGCCTGCATGGATAGACAAAGAGAGCAGCCAGCGTCCCTGGATCGGAGAGCTTGGCAGGAATTTCGGATAGAATGGCAATCTGGAGCATGCCAGATGTTGGGAGACTACACTTCCAACACATTGCCGTTAATGATTTCAGTTCCTCGCTCTTCCCAGCTTGCTGCCCTACAAAGATTCCCCCATCTCAAGGGACATTTCCGCAGCCTTTCCTAATAACAGTGAAGAATACTTAATGTGAAGACATTATGATTGTTTAATTCTCAATTAGGATTCCTTGATGAGTATTTAGATTCAGAGTCGAATCTGAGGAATCAGCTTCCAATTATATTCATTTACTTGATTCTTTAGAATGGAGTGTGTGTGTGTGCATGTACGTGCATGTGTGTGTCTGAATGTTTATTTTTCACATTTGAAACAAATTTGAGGAAGCATATGGCAACCATTTTCTCTCTTTTTTTCCCCCATCAAAACCTGGAGTATAAATGAGAAAATTGGAGACTTTCTAAACAGGCCTGGAAATTAGATTGAGACTTAGAAGTCGTACCATTTCCCAACCCCCATCCTCTTCCCCTTTCCCCTCCTTCCCTCCTCTCCTCCCCTTTCTCTTCTTCTGATACAGGTTCCCACCCCAGCTAGTCTCACCAGCCCAGATGTTGAGCTCTCTGAAAACATGCTACACCCAGAAGTGAGAGACTTCCCAGTAGATAGTTAGAACAAAGGCATAGAAATCTATGGTCTCTCTGGGACTCTTTAAGTGTGTGGATTCTTTTTCTTTTGTAAAAGGCAATCCTTGTGAAAACATTAATTAATTATGGTATATTTCTGACCTCATCTTTGAAGATCCAAGCAGTGCCTCTTTTTTTCCCAATTATCTGTGACTCTAGAACTCAAGTCCATAGAAGCTAGGAGAGAATGGTACAATGAAATTATTATGGATTTTTACCAGCATCGTAGATTTTTAAAGTCTTCTCTAGCTATGGCATGTCAGACACCTTTCTAAGGACCCAAGGAATATAAAAGGAAGGCGTGAGACTCTTCTCCTGCTTCTGAGTAAAGCAATAGTAATCTGCAGGAAATGAGATGAGCAGTTGGAGACTTTTGAAAGCTGCTGTGGTGGTTGAGTGACGTGGGTAATAGATCTGAGAACTGCTCACCTCCATTCCATCTCTGAGATCCACCTCTCCGTGAACTTCACAGCGTCCTTCTGGGTTACCCTAAGCCCAGAGCAAAATGAGAATGGGGGAAGACCAGGGACAGGTATAGAAGAAACAGGGTCAACATACTCTCTGAATTCAGAAGGGATATCATGATATATATGAAGGAACAACAAATAAATGTGATATTTATTTCCAGGCTGTTCTAGTGGGCTTCACCAGCATTCTTAGTTATTCCCAAAGAGTGACACCCTGAGTGTGTACTGGTGACTGTGTTCAATGTTTCTGGCGTAGAATTTCAATATTTTCTTTTCTGAGACTGTGTTTCATTATGTAGTCCAGGCTAACCCTGAGTTTGTTGTGTAGCCCAGGCTCACCTGGAACTCTTGGTCCTCCTGTCTTAGCTGGATTGCAGGCATGTCCCACCACATCCAGCTAGAGCAGCATTGTTTTCTTTCAGCAGAATTGTTTGGTGTCCCTATGGTAGAGTGCAGTAACATAGTGCGCAGAAGCACCCCACTTCTTGGGGCTGGGGAGATGGCTCAGTAGTAATGTATCTGTTGTGCATGAGTAAGGACCAGAGTTCAGACCCACAGAACCCATGTAAAAGCCAAATGTGGTGATGGACATCTGTCATCCCAGCACTCCTACACTGAGCTAGGAGGCAGAGACAGAACTTTGGAATCCGTACACCAACTGCAGCAGGTGAATACTAAAGAGACCCTGTCTCCGACAGGTGGAAGGTGAGAGTCAACAACTAAGGTAGTACTTTCACACACACACACACACACACACACACACACACACACACACACACACACACAGGGAGGGGGGTAAAAATTCACAAGTTTCGGGGCTGGAGAGATGGCTCAGAGTTTAAGAGCACTGACTGTTCTTCCAGCGGTCCTGAGCTCAATTCCCAGCACCCACATTGTGGCTCACAACCATCTGTAATGAGATCTGGCGTCCTCTTCTGGCCTGCAGGCATACACGCAAACAGAACACTGTATACATAATAAATAAATAAATCTTAAAAAAAATTCACAAGTTTCATATGCTAAAAAACTGAAACAAAGCCGGGCGGTGGTGGCGCACGCCTTTAATCCCAGCACTCGGGAGGCAGAGCCAGGCGGATCTCTGTGAGTTCGAGGCCAGCCTGGTCTCCAAAGCGAGTTCCAGGAAAGGTGCAAAGCTACACAGAGAAACCCTGTCTCGAAAAACCAAAAAAACAAAAAAAAAAAAAAAAAAAAAAAAAAAACTGAAACAAATTAAACCCATAAGCCACATTGTAAAACACACTAAGACACCGAGGTTATAACCAATAGAAATAACTGAAAGTGTGTGTGTGTGTGTGTGTGTGTGTGTGTGTGTGTGTGTGTGTGTGTGTGGTGTAGTGTTAAAATGAAACAGGGTCTCACTGTGCAGCCCTAGCTGGCCTGGAACTCACTATGTAGACCAGGCTGGACTCAAACACACAAAGCTGAGCTTGCCTCTGCTTTCGGGGTGCTGAGATGAAAGGAACAGAAAATATATTTACGCACCACCCACAGCCAAGAATGACTTGAGTCTTCTCCCAACGAGAGTTCATCCACACCAGTCTGAGAGTGTCCTAAATAAAGAAGGGCAACATGGCAACATTTGGTAAGCCAAACGCTTCTTCCATACTTCCACACGGGTCACCATGGCGAATACAAATAAGCAGGGCTGACTGAATGGCGTCAGGACAGGGAGAAGTGTGCACTCAGTGGAGTTCAACCCACTTCGTGTAATGACCAAGCTGGCAGCTCTCAGTGTCGGCGGCAGCATCTATCCCAACGCCTGGCAGATACCAAGGTTTCAGTAATTGATACAATGGACATAGGAAGGCTAAGATCACTATCGGTGGCTACATGAGACATAACATCAAGTTTTAGGATATCCTGTGTGTTTACATGACTAGCCTCTGGAAGTGAGCTCCATTTTTTTTTTTTTCTCTCTTGTTTTCTGACCAAGCCATCGGGAACAAACTGTGGGTATTTAAATCACATAAGGGTGCCTTCTTCTGGGAAATCTGCTCCTTCTTAATTTTTCAGTCGAGTTAGACAAGGGCTAACTGCGAAAGGATTAAAAACTCCTCGAAAACTGCCTTGTTCAGCTTCTTGTTTCAGGTTGCCCTTTGCAGTGTGGATGATGTGTTTATTTGACACAATAAATACCACTGTCCACTTTGTTCCAAGAAGCAAAGGCTGTGTGCTCGCCGGGAGGAATTTCTCAGTTGTTTATAAGGAAGGAAACACTACTCTGTTTTATTGGATGGTGCTGTGGCAGCTTCTTTCTTAAATAGGGAATGTGGAGAGGGGAGCTTTTTTCCATGTGCATCCAAGCTGAGAGGCCGGAGAGGATTCCTCCGCGCTCCAAATGCCTGGCTGTTTTCAACTCCGGAGGGCCAGAGGGACAGCATGCTTTAGAAATGTGTGCTCTTCGCTTAGGAACACAGACCTTCACTTTGCGTGTTGGCAGATCCACTTAGGCCTGTGCTACATATTTTCTTAAAGTATTAGTTGGGGCATTTGGCGTGGAGAAAGTTGAAAACCAAACCAAATCACACTGTCAGCCAAAGCTAAGTGCCAGAATGCTGGCATTACCCATTAATTAAGCAGCCTGGGTTGAGGAGAAGGATTGAGGGTTTGGGGTTTATTTTAGGTTTTCTTTGGGTTTTTTTTTTTTCAATCCTTACCTTATTGTATGAAGAAAGCAGTTGTGTGAAATAGATGCTTTGTGGTGAGTTCAAGTGACTGCGGCATAATAATCCTCCCAAACTCTCTCTTTCCTATCATTTGCAGAGGTACTCCTTAAATGGGCATAACTGATGTCTGATTGGCTAATGAGCCTCAGAGAAGGCTGAGTCAGAGCAAACAGTTGAAGCCAGCCGTGTGTGTGTGTGTGTGTGTGTGTGTGTGTGTGTGTGTGTGTGTGTGTGTGTGTGTGTGTGTGAAGGGGGAGCAGTGCCAAGGGGCGGGGGGTAAAGGCAGGCTGCAAGCTTAGCAGAATGTTTGGACAAGACAAAGAGCAGTTCCAGCGACCAAATAAGGAAGTCGATGCTGAAGGATTTCAGAATAGAAGCGTGTCAGCCAGAGGAGGCAATCTGGGAGAGTGAAATGAGCAAGGCAGAATGGCAGAGGATTTTTTTTTAACTACTCTCTTACACAAGGTCGACAGTAAAAGCATCTCTGGTCTTTAAACAGGAATGAAACATACAGACTGCATCTAGTCTTTTCTGTTGGCATTTTGTAGACAAGCATCTGCAGACATGCTTGGAAGCTCTTAGAAGCTGCTGGAGTAATAAGCATTATCTTGTAAAGCACGCACACACAAAAGGTGAATGTTGGACGACTCAGGCACCCTCTCTTTCTGTAATTAGTGAAATCATTTAGCTGAAAATGAAAGAAGTTTCTAAGAAACCAACAAAAATATCTTGAAAGCCACCTTCAAACTTATCCTAAGCACTGACTTATCCTAAGCATCCTTTCAAAACAATCCAGACTGCTAAAAAAAAAAAAAAAAAAAGGAGTCAAGTATCCATTAGTTACGACCCATTCCTTACTGTGTCCAGTTTAAATATGCAAATTGCTACCGAAGTTGCTGAAGGAAATCTCCATTACCTGTCTTCAAATACCATCTTCCAGACTTCCCGAAGCAGCGTTTGTTAGTGACGATATGGATAAACACTGTTTTTATTTTGGTATTTTTTTTTCTACACTATCATTTAGACAGGACATGGTCTGGGAAGAAGAACTTCAAACACACCTAAGCGTAATAAGAAATGCCATTTTATTTGTTTTGTTTTGCTGTTGCGGTCTCGTGCCTCAAACCCAACATTAAGGAATTACTTTTCTGTTAACGAAGAAACCTATTCATATGGACACTGCTAGTGATAAATACAAGGCATTTGTCCTGAGTCCGATTTTTGAAACTCTTCAATGACTCTAAACCTGTTAGCAGCTTTAAATTAGGCAAGTGAACAGATCTGTTCTTCTCTTCCCACACCAGATCCACAGTCGGACCACCCACACTTGAATCAGGACCACTATCTAATGGTAAATAGAAGAGCTTGGGCACAGATCGGACACAAGGGTAATAAACACTCTCTCAGCACACAAAAGATCGACCCCCACCTTTAGATGACTGTGGCATGCAGAGTACACCCTCGTTCCAAATTATACCTCCTTCAGTTTAAACATCAGCTCCACTTAATGTCGTTTGTGTTACCATTCCGTAAAATGTTTATCATCACTGTCAGGGAACTGAAAATGGAAACGAGACAGCGTTATCCTAAAATTATCTATCTTAAATGGCCAACTGCACCCTGCAAATGCTTCGTAAACTGTCAGTTTTTAAAAACAAGCAACAACTGGCGTGAAGTTGAAGAGATAGCCTAGTGGTTAAATGCTCTGGCTGCTCTTCTAAAGGACCTGGGTTCCACAACCAGTAACAGCCATCTGAACTCCAGTTCTGGGGGATCCAACGCCCTCTTATGGTCTCTGTTGGGCACTGCATGCATATGGTGCACAAACGTATTCAGGTAAAACACTCATATACATAAAATAACAAATTTTAAAAGTTTAAAAAACTAGTAGTAGAGGGCAAGAAAAACCATGTAAAGCCATACTTACAAAATTTGTCTGAGGAAATAATTCAAAATTGGAAAAAAAATGTATAAACCTAAAAAATGTTTTAATGTAGCACATACAAGTTTTTAAAAACGAAGGAGTCAAAGATAATTAATATTCTTGTTTAACTAATGGAGTGCAATACAGTAATTAAGATTAATGCTGATTAATACTGTGAAGGCAAAGATATTTATGATCAGTGCTAAAATTCCCAGCGGTTGTCTTGCAAAGTTATGCTGCTGGAATCAACGCTTTGAAGGCCTGGAAAGGGACAGGGGACGAAGAAAGTCATGGTGCTAGTGTGTTATGCCTAGGGATATATTTTTGTTGTCCTTATTAAATGATTTTACAATATATACTTTTTTTTTTGGACAATGAAAAGCCTAATAGACAAGAGGCAATTTCCTGAGTAAGAAAGATCCCTAACTTCAGAGCTTATTTGTCCAGAAAATGTAAGCCGAAAAGTCATGGTTAAAGGATATAAAAATGGGCTCTCTCCTAGAATGGCTCTGCCTTCTGATCTAGTGTGTCACTCTTCAGCAAGCAGCCAAGCTGTCTGTAGACTGAGGAAGCAAGCAGGCACAAAGCAATGTTGCTGCAGAGGCTTAGGGACCTGTCTCTGTGATCGCCCAGCACGGCTCTGAATCATGTGAAATATTGGAGCAGAGTGGGTTCAAGACTGAGTGTATCTGAAAGCCCTCCCTTACGCCGAAATCCTAAAATTCTAGACTCTGTTCTCAAAGAGATCTGTGCATTTAACCTTCAAATGCAAAATTATATTCTTGCAAATATGTATATATTTTACAAAAATAAGAATTACGTATTTTGCAAAAAAAAATATCACTTACTATTATAGTTGACGAGTTTGGGTAATTCTTTTGCTATGGAAGATATAAAGACTTCCAGATGACTATGAACGATTTTATGTAAATCGACCCATTTGAATCATTCCACTTAGAAGGGAAAATTAATTGAGACTTAAAATAGTAGATGAGTAATTCACATACCCAGGGGTCAAAAAGCAGAGGAGAAGCATAGAAAATATATGTATATATTTGGGGCATTTCCTGTGATGGGTTGTATCACCTAGTAGGGCGTTGGATGTAATCTCCATCAGTTTCTTATAGTGCAGACTCGAAAACTGAGACCCAGAGGCTGGGGAGATGACTTAGTGGGTCAAGTGTGAAGATCTGAGCTGTTAAGTACCCACCCCCCCAAAAAACAGGTACCCATAATTCCAGTGCTGGGGAACAGAGACAAAAGGATCTCTGGGGTGCCGGTCAGCCAATGCAGCCTAGAGATGCCTTAGCAGTTGAAAGCATTTGCTACTCTTCCAGAGAACCTGAGCTGGGTTCCCGGCACCAACATCAGACAGCTCACAGCACCCTGTAACTCTAACTCCAAGGGACCTGACATTCTTCTGTCTTCTAAGGGAACCCATGGAGATGCAGACATACACACGCATACATAAACTTACAAAGACATATCGTAAATGCGGAAGGTTTAGTTAAGCTTGAGTTTTCATATAAACAAACAGAAACTAAGGTAGAACACAATAGAGAAAACAGTGTTGACCTCTGGCCACCACACTCATATCCAAACATATACACATACACATAAACACATAGACAAGATGAAGGAAGGAAGGAAGGAAGCAGGGGGGTTAGCTAAGACCCAGGACCGTGCAGGATTTCACCGTGAGTTAATGGCAGAGCGGGTGCCTTTGCTGAGTACAGTCTTTAAATCCCTAATGGGTGTTTTTCTCTCACGGCTCTGCTCCCTGCCCGTCCCTTCTGTGGTGAACCTAAACATCACTTCCACTCCTCTTGTCTGGACAAACCAAGAATTTGAAGGGGCTGCAGGTGGCCCATATCACTGACTTAAGACCAGGCATTACTTTTCCGGGTTTGCTTCACCCAGTATTTAGAATATCGACTCCGTGGCGGCGGTATCACGTTCCCGGTAACAACAGCAGGCAGGGTGAAGCTTCCTGCCGCTGCACTGTGCTCCCCCACACTTCTATCATGCTTGCGGCAAGCTCTGAAGTGTGTGGAAGAGCTGTATCTGGAGGACACTGACACGCAGAGATTAAAGAACCTGCCCAGAGTCAAACACCTGGCAGGGGGTGACACTTGGGATTCAGAGCCAAAGCTCCAGCTTGTCACGTGCATTGAGTTTATGCAGGACTTGAAAGTGTCCGAGTAGATTGTAAGTCTCCCGAGATTCTAAGCCTTCCTCAGCCAGAGGCCTGAGGAAGAAATGTCTGCTTTGGGAAAGTTAAAAGTCTGGATTTCTTTCAAGAAGTCAGGTAGCCAGGTGATAATTTGAAGTCTCGATGTGAGAGTGGTCATTTCAGGACAGTTCCAAAAAACTACGTGCATAGAAAAAAAGAATTAAAAAAAAAAGAAAAGAAACTGAGAACATAGACAGCTGAATTTTGAGATATTATACACAGTGTCAGTGAAGGAATCTGCTGCTACCATGTTCATGAATCAAACAAGGACCTTAGCAAGAATTAAATAACTAAATTAGTTTCTGTACTCTGGGGCCGATGTATGAGTTCTGCCACATCAGTTGGAAAAGGATTTGGCCAATCAAATGCTCTGCTTGTCCTCAGCAGCCAAGATGTAAATGCAGAGGCCACTTTACCCATAATTCTGGAGTGGGTCCCTTAGGGCAGAGGTGAAGGCCAAGCTCGCAGTCTCTGCTGTGGGTCTGCCAGTCTTGCTCGAGGCTATTAAAAATAAAGGAATAATTTGAAGAAATTACCTTAGCCTATTATCTAGTCATCTCTCTTCCCAGTTTATTAAAATAATAAACCAAATAGCTTCTTAACAATGTAAACTACCTACTTCAAGCTTTTTTGTTATGACTAAATAGTGCAACAGGTGGAAATAAAAGTCCAAAGTCTACTGCATCCCATCTAGTGAATTGAGTTAATTATGTACTTATTCTCTGTCCCTTCCATCTCCCTTTATAACCATGGGGCTTACGGGATTTTGGCCACTCTACCCCTTTGGTAAAATGTTTTGAGTATATATATTATATGGGTGTATAATAATATATACATGATTTTAAATCTTCACAAAGAAAAATTCAAAGGATGAAATGAATATAAGCAATACAAAGGCTTAGCACTTTTCCGTAGCTCCCCATGGATTGGTCTTGAAGACCATTGCTCTGTCTAATACTTCAGCACCAACTTGAAGCCTGCTATTGAGTCTTATGCTAGGTTAAAATGGGTCGGCCTTGAGTCTGACCCTAGGCCCATCCAACTAGAAAGAATGTTGGGGATCATATTATCTTTCCCTTGCATTTGGATAGATGGCACATGAAAATAAGGGACTTGTCCTCAACACTCCATTTCCCAGACGACTCAAGACTCTATTGTTGTTACCCTTTGATTTTGTAGGTGACAACTCATGAACTGAGTTTAGAAATTGTTTTACCAAATAAAGAGATGCTTTTATTTTGTTCAGTGGTAGAATATTGCTTTTTGTCACAAGTAAGTTGAAACTGAGAAAAAGATCTTTGGACACTTAAACAGTAGAACTGTGTTCAGAGGAGGGCGATGGTATTGGGTCAACGCAGGGTTCTGAGAGAGGCGGCTGGTGAATGAGTGGGTGACCCAGGAAAGCATCAGGTGCTGGAGGCTAAATTACACTCACACGTCCCCTTGTTGTGGCATTCGGCCTGATGCTCACTCATTCCTCAGACTCGAAGTTCGAGCTTCTCCGTGCTTTGGGGATTTCGGTTAAGCCTTTTATGGGTATCCAAATGAATTAGCCATTGTGTCTCACCTACGCTCCAGTAATTCACTTTCAGTGGGCAGTTTTTATCTTCCCAGATGGGCAGATTGTTCACGGGGGAGTTATGAGTAATTAACTCGTAAAAGAAATGTCCAAATGAATGAACAACTGCAAAGCACCTGTTGTTCACAGCTGATTTTGTCTCCTTGCTTAGATTAGACCGAGCCTGAGAACATACGGCTGTGTTTTCTTCTTTTAAAACTGTGTGACACCTACTGGTTATGTTTCTCCGAGAACACAATGATGAATAGAGAATGGACGGTCTAGCTTGTCTTCACACCTAACAGAGGGAAGTGTCAAAGTTCAGACAAACATCAGCTACCTGAGAGTGGGAGCTACATTGTCCTTTCATGGGCCTTAGGTACTTTGGTCTTGTAGATCCTTTTTCTATTGAAATATTAGAATGATATGTTCTAACTGTATTAGTTTGAAAATGAATATAATTGTTAGATTATGCTATGGGCATTATTGTTATATTCATTTATACTTTTTTCCCTTTGAGTTTAAAAATGATTGATCTTGTGGGACAAAGTGTAGTGGGCTCTCATCACTGTATCTACTATATCGAACATATTAACTTATATTTTCTAAGATGATAAACATGGGCACTTCCTACAACCACAGCTGGCTTCATTTATTCACGCCTCATGTAACAAAGAATGCAGTGAATTCCCTGTAATTTTTTTTTCTTTTTCCTAATGCTTCTTTCCTTACTTCATTGACCAGAGTTATCCCTGATACCACTTGGCCTAGGGAAATCAGTGGTTACCCCTTGACCAGAGAGTGCTCATATAATCATGATAATGATGCATGTGACCTTATCCAAAATAAATTTTTCTTGGATGCTGAATGTCTGCTTATAGTCTCTAAAATATAGTCAACTTGAAAGGGTCCGATTTTGATGAAACTTTTCCTTCATTGCTAGCGTACAGAGCTTTATTGAGTGTCACACAGAAGACACATAAACAAGGGAACAATGACACCAGAGTTATGTCAAGCTTCTGCTTGCGCCACCCACAATGGAGTTGGAACAATAATGGCCCCTCCCCCAAGCTAATGAGCAAATTGCAACAATCAGCTAAAACATGCATGGCCAACAAAGTGACCGCTAATGAGGCCTTCTCCGAAAACTAAAAATAATTTGCAGAGAGTCCAGTTTTTAAAGAGGCAGGACCCACTTTCGCCTTGATTTAAGGTTACTGTCAATTCTCTTGTCTTGGGTTGAAAATGTGGCTTTCCAAATCTTACTTCATCACCTCTGTTTAGAAATTGCAGTTTTAAATTACAGTCTTCTGAAATCATTTTTCTCCGTCTCTGTCTTTTCCTCTTTGTCACACACATTCCATTAAGATCAATTACATACCGAAAAATAAACGGCCTTTGGGGAATGTTCCTAGTCCACCAGTTTCCTTGAGCATAACAGATTGAGCCCAAATTTAACCTGAATAATCTTATAATAGAATCCCATAGACAGACTCAGTTTCCTCAAAAAATCATTTAACTCTGCTAAGGCTACTGAAAGCAAAATATAATATACTGATGCAAGAATAATGGTCTTTGGAACAATGCAAATATTCCTTATGTTTGTGAAAATCTTAGGTATTACTGGGTTTTCTTTTCTTGAAATCTAATACTTCTTTGTGTCAGCAGTGGCCTCACTTAATAGGATCATAATGGGCAAACAACAATATTATTAGTTGACTTTTTATTAGCCATATAATCTATATATCAAATAAGTCCATTCCTTTAATTGTAGGTGTATCAAATATTTCCTCTTTTAGGTCTTAGGGTCTATATTCAGAAAACCTTCCATTCTAAAATATACCCATTACATTTCCATTTTTAAAGAAAAATTCTTTAAAATATTTGACATCCCTTCACTCTCATATTTTTTAATTCCGTTTCTACATCAAAGTTTAAGTTTGTATATTTTATTTTGCAAAACATAGTCTACAAAATTGTCTCAATATTTCTCTTAGCAGATGATAACCTTTGTCAGAAACCAATTGCAGTACCAACCAAATCACTATGTGTTTCCCTAAAGAGAAAAATAACACATTTCCAATAATGCAATCCCATTACCCTGATCCAAAAGATTAGTTTGTTGATTAAGAGAATGAACGCCAAGTCTGGACTACAAACGGGTTGGTAGAGGCAAAGCATTTAGTTTACTGGGTGTTGCTCTAATAGAACACAGCAAAGTGGTGGGTGACTTATAAAGAGAAGAAATTCATTTTCACAGTTACAGAGGTCAGGTTATTTGAGGTCAGGGCCTGGCATCTGATGCCCGCCATCTTGCCGGGTCATTACATGGTGGAAGGTAGAAGAAGAAAGGAGAATGTGTGCTTCCATGCATGCATGCATGCATGCATCTATGTGTGGATGGGGGTGCAGCAATTGTATCAGGAACCCATTCTTGAGATAACAGCATTAATCCATTCACCTTATCCTCACGAGCTAACCTCCTCTCATTATGCCCCACCCTCAACAGTGTTCAGAGGGAATTAACTTTCCAGTACATGCTTGTTTGTGTGTTGGGGGGCGGATTGGAGGAGCAGGGAGCACACACATTCAAACCACAGCAGGCTTAAAAGAAGACAGGTTTGCTTAAGCCAGAGAAAAGGAATGGATTCCTTCCCTCCCCAGGAACACATCCCCTTATGTGAGGCTGTCAGGGTTCCCCTTCTCTCTTTCACTTCATGTTCAGAAGCCCTAGCACCCATACCAGCTCCTTTATGGACATGTCTTTCTCTCTGTTCCTGGGAGAAGCAGTGGAATGGCCTGGGTGTTCTCTAAGTGCCCAGAGGAATTTCTGTGATGTAAGATTCCATGTGATGGTATCATCGGAGGTAATTGCAGCAAGAGAAACAACTGAGCAAGGTATACACCACCTAGCCTGTTACCATGTACTGCCACCAGAAAAACAGAGCGTGTTATTGGAACTTCTTTATTCATATTGGTCTTTTATAAGCCACAGATAAAGTTTTAATTGGGGAGGATCGAGTTTAACTAGCATGTCACCTGCTTTAGCATTTACTCAGGAGAGGGACATAAAAAGGCAAGTTCCTACATTTTAACCATACCTCTTCAGTAATGCCCATACAATCTGCGGACGATCCCATCAGAACCAACATAACACATTTGTTTTGGAAGTGGGTTCTCAGTTGTGAGTCAGACCCATCAGTGGCCCAAGCTAGGCACATTTAGGAGCTGTAACAACTATTTCAGGTCAAGTAGACAGTGTGGCCCACAATCAAACTTTACCATAATAATTTTTTTTTTTTTTTTTGGTTTTTCGAGACAGGGTTTCTCTGTGTAGCTTTGCGCCTTTCCTGGAACTCACTTGGTAGTCCAGGCTGGCCTCGAACTCACAGAGATCCGCCTGGCTCTGCCTCCCGAGTGCTGGGATTAAAGGCGTGCGCCACCACTGCCCAGCTAATAAATTTTTGATTTGCTAACAGAGACGGTACTGTCCTAGGATGGTTCATGAACTTCCTATGCATATGGACTTTTCATTTGAATGTTATAGTCCCTGATATCTGAGCTCTAGAATTCATGACATACACCATAGGTGAATACTTATAAAGTGATTGGCTTTGAGCTGTATGAAGTTGTACTGGCTGGTTTTTGTGTGTCAACTTGATGCAAGCTAGAGTCATTAGAGGAAGAAACCTCAGCTGAGGAAATGCTTCCTTGAGATCCAGCTGTGAGGCATTTTCTCATTTAGTGATCAATGCGGGAGGGCCCAGACCATGGTGGGTGGTGCCATCCCTGGGCTGCTGGTCCTGGGTTCTATAAGAAAGCAGGCTGAGCAAGCCAGGGGAAGCAAGCCAGTAAGCAGCTCCCCTCCACGGCCTCTGCATCAGCTCCTGCTTCTGGGATCCTGCCCTGTTTGAGTTCCTGTCCTGACTTCCTTCAGTGATGAACAGCAACATGGAAGTGTAAGCCAAATAAACCTTTTCCTTTCTAACTTGCTTTTTGGTCACAGTGTTTCATCACAGCAATAGAAACCCTCACTAAGAAGTGAAACTCAAGATTATTTCTTTTTACTCTATTCCTTACTAAATACTCAGCTTTGTTTTTGAGAGAGAGAGAGACAGAGAGACAGAGACAGAGACAGAGACAGAGAAAGGTAAAGAAAGAAAGAAAGAAAGAAAGAAAGAAAGAAAGAAAGAAAGAAAGAAAGAAAGAAAGAAAGAAAGAAGGGAGGGAGGGAGAGAGGGAGGGAGGAGGGGGGAAAAGAAAAGGAAAAAGAAAAAGGTTTTAAGGGGATGGAGAGATGTAGGTCAGTGGTAGGTCCTCAGCATTGTTACTAGAACATCTCACTCTCACCCTCCTTCAAAAAGCTCCGAGGTTGGGGAAGGTTGCTATGACAGCTGTCTTCTAGACATGACGGGGCTACTGTATATGAACCTGGAGTAGCTGTGGTTGCTTGCACAAGGCCTGCACAAATCAAGCCAGTCAACATTCTAGCAAGGGGGAGGTGCTGACAGCTAGTGGCCTCTGAGTGAGGGGAGAGTCAGTTTTCTTCAGGGATGTGACCCCTGGTGGGTTGCCCGTGGTCCAGTGGATGGTCCACACCTACACATAAATAGGCAGCACTAACTGGACTCAGTGGGTTAAAACAGGAAGTCATAAAATTGGGAGGGAGATGTGGTGGAAGGGATATCGGAGTTTGGTGGTGAGGTGGAGAGTGGATGTGATCGAAATACATTATATCCATGTATGAAATTAATAATTAAAAATGAAGCAATCAGCTAACAGTCAATCCAGTTGAAAACACCCAATCAGCCCTCCCCAAACTGCTAGATTTACAGCAGAACCCTGCTCCCAAACCCAGCCTAACCTGGTAGGTCCCGTGCATGCTGTGTGTTAGACCCACACTGGCCAGTAGCTCCTGACCCTCCCTTCCACTTGATAAGTCAGACAACAGAACTCCGAGAATTCAAGGCCATAGAAACAGCCTAGGATTGATCCCACACAGTCCAGCTCCAAACGTGCCCTTTCAGGACACCACTCCACTCTTGATCCCCCTCTGCAGTCCCCTGCTGATGGATCTCTTTAGTTCTCTGGGGTCACTGTGGAGGTTCAGGGTTTGCTTGACTGTCACGAACTCCGTCTTCTCTTGGTGTGTCTGCACGGTCTCCCTTTGTGCTCTACCTGGCCGACGACCTTTTCCTGCCCCCTTCCCTCTGACATGGTGCTCTGTGTCTGCTGGGACATAGTCTCATCCACACACACAGCTGGTTCCCCTTTCTTGGTTTGCTCTTACTTTGGTAAAAGTAAAACATGTATAAAACAAAGAGCCAGAAAGTTGGCTTGGCCCACGGGCAAGGTTGGTGTGTATTTAATGTGGAAGTATGAGTTATCCGTGGAGATTTTCTGTTGCACCCCCCGCCCCCCAATAGTCTGAATTCATGATTCACTATACACACAGGGCTTAGTCTATTTAGAAGATCTACATTTTTTATTTTTAGTTTTTTACTTTTTTTTGCAATAATTAGTAGCTGTTAATATGGAAATGAATGTGATTCATATACAATACTATACTTAATTACAGAGTCCAAATTCAAAGTGGCCAAAGATTTTTTTAAGTATTATTTTTTTTTATGACTTGAAAGAATGGGTCATGAAATTTTTTATATTAATTTACCATTGCTAGTATTAATTGGTGTGTGCCCTCCAGTGCATGAGCGTTACCTCATGTGGAAGTCAAAGAACAATACACATGAGTTGGCTCTTTCCTTCCACTGTGGATCCTGGGGACTGAACTCGGGGGTTGTCAAGCTTGTACAGCAAGTGTTTTTACCCACAGAGTCATCGCACCAGCCCTGAAAGCACATCTTAAGCAGTCTACACTCTGAAATAGTTCCTAAAAATAACATGAGTTGGAACCAACATCAGCTAAAAAAAAAAAAAAAAAAAAAAAAAAAATCTGTATTCAATGCACAATTTTCTTAGCCTTTTCTGGATTGTTTCCTTGGCTTGGGATTCCTGAGAGAGGCAGTAGCTACAGATAAGAGCAGCCAGCCAGCCAAGATCTCCACCCTTGAAAATACAGTGGGCGCTAAAAGTGGATGAAATCCATCATTATGCTGAATCAGAATGTCTATTTTTGCGTGTCATCCACCGTGCTGGAGTATGACAACCTAGGAGTCAAAAGTCCAAGACAATCTCAAACTTTCCTAATTTTTCATGAAAATTTTATGTTTAGCAGAGTGCCTGACAATATGTTCACGTATAAAAATATGAAATATGTGCTGTGGAAACACAGATGATGACCCTAAGTTTTAAGTTGGAAAAGCTTGGTTGGGCAGTGTAGACCTATGGTGGTGGTTTCGTTAGTGGATCAGGATTACAAGACATTTTCTTGATCTGCTGACAGTACCTGCTTCTATAAAGGATTATTGTGTGGATTTGGAGGTAGGGGACAGTAGCCCTGAGCAGCAGTGTTAGCTTGTGTGTATGAGATGGGGATGGGACAAGGGCTGGAGGGATGGCTTACGAGTCTTGAGTTACAGCTCTGGCAGAGGGTCAGAGTTTGTCTCCAGCACCACATCTGGAAGCTCATAACAGCCTGGAACTCCAGCTCCTGGCTGTCCAATTCCTGATTCCTTCTTCTGGCGTTGGTGGGCACATGCACGCGTGTGGGCACATGCGCGCGCACGCACACACACACACACACACACACACACACACACACACACACACTCACGCACACATAAATAATAAAACTTCACAGGAGGGAGGAGAGAAGGAAAGAGAGAGATCTGGCGTCAGTACTCAGGTTGTCTCATTAAGTGATGCCATTTGCTGTCAGCTCCTCTGTTTTGTAGCCGCCTGGTTCACTGTTGCGGTTTGAGGGTAATATGAAAAGGAGAAGGAAGAGTGAGTCAAGGATTTCCTTCACCCATCCCCACACTCCCCCAACAACTGGAAATTAGGCAGAAGGCCACATCCCAAATCAAATCTGCACACTTGAGCCCTAGATCTGTGAGCCGAAGAGGGCTGAGCGTGAAGCGGAGCCTCCAGTCCTCAGGCAGATGTGTTTCCAAACTTCTCAAGTGAGGCCAGAGGGAATCTCACGAGGCTGCTCTGTAGAGATAAGTTCATGGCCTGTTTCAAAGAAAGGCTTGTGGAGCATGATCTCCACAGGCCAGAGGAGGAATGGGCTTTCTTTTTCAAACTTGGTAGACATTCTCCTCAAGGAATCTGTGGGTGCTAGTTGCAGTGAGTCTGGGACACGGCGGGAGTGATGGTTGATGTGTGTATCCACACCTCCCACACTTCTACCCAACAATTTGGACATCAAGCTATTCTTTGCATCACTACCTTAAATCATGTTGGATTTCAGAACTAAACACTGAAAATGGTCCAGGTAAAGATGATAAAGACCCTTGTTACCACACCTGAGTACAATCTGTGGCACTCTGTTCTGTTCTACCTGTCACCAGGCCAGAAGAACACCAAGGTGGTATTATGAACACTTGCTTGTCCATTCCTTCTGTTTTTATACTACAGAATCACAGTACATAAGGACTGGAATTTAAACACCCATCTGACGACTCTAGCACTAACAGAAACAAAGAATCAAGTCCTTCAGTTTAGGACCATGAGGCCCGACTCATTCCAAACCTCTTTCCTCCCTGATACAGCGCAGCCCCCGAGGAAACCATTCGGTCTCCAAGCGCTGTCGCCACGGCTGGCCCTGATGGCCATTTGACAGGAAAATTGGGCAGACCGAAATTCAAAAAGAAAGGCCATGTAACAGGGTGAAATGCTGAATTGTTGCTCTTTGGGACATCTTCCCTCGGGCTGTAGGGATGTTGGCCTCTCACCTTCTTTGTGGGGAAAAATAATAAGCCCTGTATCATGCTGAAAATGATGACAGCAGTGTATTGTTAGGTTTAAAAAAAAATAGGCTACAGGATCATATGTAAACGATGATCGAAACTATGTTTTAAATATATCCTTAAACACACACACAAAAGTCTGGAGAATTGTACTCCAGGGGGTTAGCAATGTTTATCTCTGGGGGTAAACTGCAGAGTGGCATTCACTTTTGATTTATTGCTTGGATATTTTACAGGCATCATTTTTCATTTAAAAAAATCAATAAAATATATTTGGGAAAGGGAGAGAAAAGTAAGGGGAAGCATCTGCCTTAAGACTGTGAAACCAAGAGCTGTCGATGGCTCAGTGGTTATGCACTCTGGCTGCTTGGCTAGTAGACCCAGGTTCCGTTCCCAGAACCGATGTCAGGCAGGGTCGCAACTCCAGCTCCAGGGGATCTGACTCCTTCATCTAGCCTCTGTGGGGTATCCACATGACCACACACATAGTAAAGTCCTTAAAAAAAAATGTGAATCTAAAAACTCATTGTAGATGCAATATTAAAGGTGCAGGCAAAATTATCAGACCATTTAAACTAGTGGTCTAAGTGATATTTGCTGATATTTCTTTTGTGACTATGTTAGAAAAACTGCCAGGGCCCAGGCCAGACCTCTTAGTTGGACTCCAGGAACCAGAGACCTGATGTTCTGGGCAGTGACTCTTACATCCAGTACATGCTAGGTATGTTTTTCATTCACTCAGTCACTTTACTGAGAGCTTATTGTGTGTAAAAGATTTGGTTCCAATGCTCAAGAAAACACACATTCTGGCAGGAAAAACGGGGCAGAAATAACTGTGATAGGAGTGCTGGCCAGATATTAGAGGGTTATACAGAAATAACTGTGATAGGAGTCCTGGCCAGATACTAGAGGGTTATACAGAAATAACTGTGATGGGGGTGCTGGCCAGATACTAGAGGGTTATACACAGAGCCAGGCTGTTCTTAGCTAAGGTGGTAAAAGGGAAATTTGGCAATCTGGATTTACAGCTAAGCCCATAATCTGTCACAGCTTTGATATAAGCAATTAATTCTGAGGCAGTAAGCCGGCTCCGTGGGTAAAGGCACTAGCCACCAGGCCTGAGTACCTGGGTTGGATCCTCTGAACCCACGTGGCTTCCGGAATGAGGGAACAGATTTCTGCAAGTTGCCCTGTGACCCCCCCTACACACACACACACACACACACACACACACACACACACACACACACACTATAAATAAAGACAAGAAAAAACTTAATTATGGAATCACTGTGTCTTATTCCTTTAAAACACTTCGCGGCAGAAATTCCCATGTAGAAGTTTAAAGCAAGTGACCGAGGTCCTCCGGTAGTTTATGACAGGAGACACAGGGGTGGGAAAAGTGGGTGCTGGGAGCGGGGGGGTAGGAAGCTGGCCAGATAGGGACCAATTATTTACAAGACCTTGTGAAAAGGGAGTCTGAGAAACTTTTACCCAGAAGGCTCTCGGGTTCAGTGATTCCTTGGTACACAGAACCCAGGAAGCTACTTAATGGAATCAACAGTACTCCCTTCTCTTCTTCAGTCAAGAACCGTCCCGTGTGCCTTCTTATTGAAACGCGGCACATTTTCAGCCTGCCAGCCTGCCCCAGGGCTGGCCTCTTCCTAACCCCGCCTCCAACCCCAGTGGGTATTCCGTTTGGGTTCATCCATTCCTCCTTTGCATTCCGCTCTCTTAGCAAGCCCTGGGATGGGATTTCGAGGGCACCCTTTTTTTTCAGCTGCAAAGGAAAAACGGGACTTAAAAAACGGTGAGGCAAATCGCCCAAGACGTGCAGTCGACACTCCTGTTGACTTAAGGTTAAATGCTTCGCCCGTTATCAGTTCTTCAAGCTGGAGCCACGGAAGCCCACGCTATAACCCGGCTTCTGCTAAGAAGGGGCTCGTGGGGAGGAAGAGGTGAAAGGCGGGACGGGGAGGAAAGGGGGCGGATACCCTAACCTGGGGGCTGCTTCCCAGGGCCTCGGCCACGCCTCCCTGCCTGGCTCCTGCTGGTCGAGCCGGGCCGCCGCCGCCGCCGCCGGACTCTTATTTTGAAAGGCGGCGGGCTGCAGCCCCGGGAGGCTCACTGAGTCACCGAGCGGCGTGGCGCTATAAAGCCGGGGTACCTGCCCGGCGCAGCCGGAGGAGCCCTTGGCGCCCACCTTCTTGCTTCCCTGGGACCCGAGATCGGAGAGTGCCGGACAGAGCAGGGAGACTCAAGGTAGGCGTGCACGGAGTCCTCGCCCCGCGAGGCTGCTGGAAAAGAAAAGAAAAAAAAAAAGTTTGAATTAAAAGAGCTGACAGTGTGGGGCTGCTGCGAGCGGGACAGCCAGCCCGAGGAGCGAGCGAGCCAGCCCCGGGGCGGGCTGGGCACACACTGAGCCGCGGATCGGTCCTCCCCAGAGCCCCTCCTTCCCGCTCGCTCGCTGGAGCTCAGCCCTGACCCTGGAGCTGAGCTCCAGATGGGACTTTTTCCATCCTCTCCACGGGGTCGGGACTGGAGAAGATGCTTTGGCACCCCGGAGGACCCCCCCCACACACACACATACACACACACACACCCCGCTTCTCCAACTTCCCTGACCCCATCCCCCTTCTTAACCGAGGGCAAAGCTAGCGGGGCTGCCTGAGATTTGGGGGTGGGAGCTGGGAGGGGGCGATGACCTCATCCTCTGGCTGGCGGTCGGTTTGGTCTTGGAGGAGGGGTCCACCCTCCCAAGCCCCTCCTCCCTCTGGGTCTCTCTCTCTCTCTCTCTCTCTCTCTCTCTCTCTCTCTCTCTCTCTCTCTCTCTCTCTCTGTCGTCTCACTGTTTCTGTGTCTGTCTCTCTGTGGCTCGTGTGTGTGTCTGTCTGTCTCTGTTTCCTCTGTCTCTTTTTCTCTGTGCGTCTGTCTGTCTGTCTGTCTGTCTCTGTGTATGTGTCTGTCTCTGTGTGTGTGTGTCTGTCTGTCTCTCTGTGTGTTTGTCTCTCTGTGTCTCTCTGTGTGTCTGTCTCTCTGTCTCTGTGTGTGTGAGTCCGTCTCTCTCCACTCTCCCTTCTCTCTCATCTACGGGCACACGCACACCGTTGGTCACATTCCCACCAAGTCAGTGCAGAGCCTAGGGGACTTGTGCCGCCGCAGTGAGGTGTCCAGCAACTATCAGGTTGGCTTGTGAGTGGCCAGCAGCTCCGCCTCCGAGGTCCCCCTGGCCGCGCTTTGTTGGCTGGTTAGCTTGGCCAGATCTGTGAACGGCCAGACTCCACTCTTCTGGGATGATGTGTGCAGAAACCTGGAGCTCCAGATCCCCAGAAAGAGGGCCTCCAAAGCGGGTGGGGGTTGGCTTCCCCGCCCTTTGCCCTATTTAACTCCAGCGTGGCTCTGTCCGGACTGGTGAGTTGTCCAGACTCCAGAAGGCGGTCTGGACACACTGAGTCCAGATCTAGGACTGGGACTTTCTCTGTCCCTGGGAACTGACTAAAAGGGGTTAGGTCTCTTTGGACAGACTCATCTCTGCGTTGCTCAGCTGGGGCTTGTACTAGCAGCAGGCCTGGACAAGCCAAGCCCACTGACTGTTCTTTAGGAGAAACTCGGGGTGAATATATGTTCCTCAGACCCCGGGGTCGTTCTGCTAGAGCTGGAGTGCGCCCCCTGCCCCCAAGTTTGGTATGTGGCTACAGATTAGCTTGAGGCAGAAAGAGCAGACTCCCAGCATTGGAAGCAGGATTAGTAAACAGTGATGCTTTCCTGAGGAAGTGTCCTTTCCAGATTAGGGACTGGTCCCACTAGCTGGCCATGGGGATGCCTTCTAGATGTGTGTGACTAAGGCTTCTCCTGAACTACCATCTCCAGAGATAAGTACACAGTGTGTCCAGCTGCTGGGGTCCTTCTGTGGGGAACCAGTGGACACCTATGTTTCTCCAGACCTTATCTCTCCTACCAAAAGTTTTATTTTATTTTTGCCCCTCAGGATTTGGGGGGGGTTGGGTTTAGTGACAGAAGTTGGAAAATATTTTTTTCCATAGGCTGTTCGTGTTGATTGATATAGGAAGGTGAAATACATGTGTTCCTGAGCTTCTCTAAGATTCTAATTTAGAGAGGCAGTTAAGTGACCAGCCACCCTCGGGCACATTAACCTATAAGAGGACACAAGAGCTAAAAAACAGAGTTTTCAACTAATTCCTATGCCTTCCTCTTTTTGTGCTGACCCATATATATAAGTATACCATAATGTATAACGTACATCTACAGATATATATATATATATATATATATATATATATATATATATATATATATATATATATACTATAATGTGTGTTGTTGTCTTTAGTACAAGCAGAGTGGGTTACCCATCTAGTAACAAAACATGCCGGCATCCAAATCATCTCTTTGGCTTTGTGAAACCCTGAGATGCTGAGGGAAGAGCCTGGGTAGGTGGTTGGAATAATGTAGCTTTATTTTCTGTGATTGTTGAAAGCCGTGGAATTCTGATGGCTGGCGTGGGACATTAGCTCACCTGCTTTGCCTGATGTCATAGCTACTTGCTCCATCTGTCCCCGGTAAGGACACTGACTTAGACAATGGATAGATGTCCTACTCAGAGGAACGCTGAGGTTGCAGCAGAATGCCTTAAGGGCTCTACGTGCAGTTTCCAGTTGATCTTTAAAACTCTAAAGATGGCACAATAATAACAGTGGTGCTTTACTCTGCTGGGGTGTTTCAATATTCACTATGCTGTCTTCTCACATCTAAACCGGGTGTTTTAAAAACTTTGCTCCTGGGCTGCATTAGTACTTTTCAGGGTTGTGGCTTTTCTCTCCCCTCTCAATACAGTCTCTTCCCCACATCGCAGGAAAGCTTTGGCTACCTACATAAAGAAGCTCCTGGAAATTACTGGGGCCCACTCCACTCAAAGTACCAAAGTGATTAGGAACTTCATCAAACAATTATTGATTATCTAAAGAATTAATCATTGTCCTGTCTTCAAATTTCTTTCACTGTCATTGCGAACTATAAAGCTACGTACAACATTGTCACCTCTTTGAGGTGTATACTCACATCAGGAATGTTGTATCAAAACTTACCGGACTTTTTCCAATGCTTCTTTCAAAAGGTCATGTAAATATTGAGTGACCAAAGTTCGCTCTCCTTCACAAATTATGTGTCATTTAGTGTCTTGCCAAGTACCCATCTTCTTCACATAAATGGTGGAGAGAGCCACTAAAACACATACTTTTAAAAATAATGCTAGTTAAAAGAGCGTTAAAATGCTTTTTTGAAAGTGCCCTCCTGTAAGTCCATTCTCTTTTGCAACTTCTAGGGATTTATTCCAGGGAAGCTCTGCATGTGTGTGTCAGAGGCTAAAGAATTAGGGAGAGTTTCATCCAAAGAGAGTGAGTGGAGAGGACGCAATGGGCCTTTGTTGCCCAGAAGGCGTGGGGACAGACTGGATGATGAAGGCCAGAAGTGTCAGGGATGGAGAAACACTCTGGGGGAGTTGTCTGCCTACTGTGTGGACTCTTCAGGACAGATTTTTTTTTTCTTGAGCTGACTTGGTGATTACACGGTTTAAGGTTAACCATGATTGGTAACATGAGCCGTTCCAGGCAGGTGAACGGCTCTGTGCTTGTATATTTTGGATCACGACTACGAGGAAGCAAACTGAAAATGCAGAGTGGTTAGCTAATGTCCTCACTCAGTGCACGTCAGTTCAATAGCTTCAGCATCAGCGCCACGCCACCATGGCAGATGAAACTGGTGATTTTCACAGCGTCGCCGAGACCGTTGGAAGGCACGCCGGCTTATTGGATGGAAATGATTTCCTCCCAAGGGAAAGGCTGCCATTGGCAGACAAGGTACATCAGCCAGAAGAAATGAGCAGTGACCATTTTTCTGGCTTCTGTTGGCAGAAACCTTGCCTTTTTTTTTTTCCTTAAAAAAAAAAAAAGTGTTAAAAAAAATAGGCACTCATAAGAAGACACATAAAGCCAAGTGAAAGGAATAAATGTTGGAGTTTTACCAGGAAAGAGAGAGAAAAAAGCTAATCTTTGTTTAAAACAAAAAAAAAATCACTGGGCTGGGGAGATGGCTTAGTTGGTTAAGCCTGAGGACCTGAGTTCTAGCCTCAGCACCCACATTTGTAACCCCAGAGCTGAGGATGCAGAGACTAGCAGGCATCCTAGCAAAGGCAAGTTCAAGTGAGCGACTGTGCCGCCAAAAGAAAAAGAGGAAGGAAGAAAGATGGATGGATGGATGGATAGACGGACGGACGGATGGACGGATGGACAGACAGACGGACGGATGTTACCTGAAGAACACCACCTGAGACCTGAGCTGTCCTCTGGTCTTCACACAAACAGGCAAGCACAGACCTGTATACAAATGTGCTCTCACGTGTACACCCACGATACATGTGCCTGTGTCACACGCACATGCGCACAAGCTAAATGAAGAACTGCCAGGCCTTAAAATTGCTGAGGGTGTATCATTTTCCTTTGAACTATGTTGCATGCAGTGGTTAGGCTCCCAGGCCAGCCCTGCAATGCTGCTGAAGTCGTCTGTATTATGAATAGCACCCTATGTGTAACTATACAGGTCCCTGTGTCGAACACAGTTGTTATGGGAGATAAAAAAGGCACTCAGATCCAACTTGAACACTTCAGAGCTGTTAGTCCCAGCAACGAAGGCAAAAGGGATCCTCCTTCTGTTTTTCCATTTAAACCCTGGGGGAAATGTGAAGTACAGAGATGGAGTTTCTTTAATCCGCCCCTTCTGCTAACAGAGGCTCCAGCCTGGATCCACGGGGCTGTGGGGAAGGGGATCCTGGCAGTTATGGAAAGAGGGGAATGCTAACTGTCCATCACCTAGGGGACTGGTTGGGATGGTTTAGCCACGTGGGCCTGCCTGCTGACTGGTACTATTTCCTCACTAAACAAGGTTTACAGTGGAACACAGGCCTACGCACTAACACGGTTTAGTCGTATGTTTGATAGTTTTAAACCAGGATTAGCTTTTAAGTGGAATCTGGACTAGTACAAGGGAAGAAAACACATGGGTGCTTTTTCTACTCCTCCTCTTCCTCCTCCTTTTCCTCTTCCTCTGCCTCCTCCTTCTTATCAACCTGCCATATTCCTAAACTAGTGCCAATTTGGATTTGAGATTCTAAAAACAAGTATATATATATAAAGCATAAAATATGAATCACTCATTGGACACTTTGTACCAGAAACTGGGCTAAAATATTTACTCGTTTATGTCACTTAGTCCCCATCCTAATCCCACGAGCTCTGTAATTTGCGCACTCCCACCACAGAAATGATGAAAGGGAGATGTGGCGAGGTTGTCCCTCTCCCCAGAGCCACACAAATCAGAAAGGGCTGCATCGGGCCTCAGTAAATCAACAAATGTTGCTGGAAGTTCGACGTCCCAGGCACTGTGAGAATAAAGCAATGTTCTAAATGGAAAACACGTAAACCTCCCTGTCCTTCCGGAGCTTAAATTCCGGGGGTAAGTGACAAACTGTAAACACCTTACGCTTACAGATGCTGCAGAAGCCAAGCTGAGGCGGAGGCGAAGGAATGTCAGTCTGGGGTGGGATTCCGTGAGACAGAAAACACGGACCTCCTAGTGGTTCTGAGCCGACAGAATCCAGAACATTCACAGCATCGTTTCTCACAGTAAATCATTTTGTTTGGTACCACTCAATGTCTGGTTCCGTGTTGTCCTCATCCATCACTGCCAATCCTCCAGCAAGTGACCAGGAAGTCCCCAAAAACAACTCACCTAGGGCTTGACTTTGTCTGTCCAAAGGTCAGGAGAGATGGAGACAATTGCTGGAGGGACAATCTGAAGAAGGTGGGGGGGAATCCTGTGTGCAGCAGTCGATTGGGTTAGCCTTAGCATAAAGGGCAGAGGCAGCTCGTCTGCGGGGCCGGCCGGAAGGCTGAGTCTTAAGCAATGGTTGAGGAGTGGATAGGAGTAGGAGTGAGAGCTGTGGGAGTTCTCTCTGACTGCGTCTGCTGTCTTTGTGAAATGGAGAACTCACTCGTCAGCTGAGAGCGGGATGGGGAGGGAGGGGAGGGGACAGAAGAAACGAGAGATGTGTGGCCGGCCCGTCACCTGGGAGAGAGGAAGTCTGCCTTTAACTGGTGAAGTGGACACTCTGGGTCATCCCAAGTTCAAAGCCTTCCTCTTAATGTCTGTAATGCATTGGAGCTCAGAATTCTTGCTTGAGTTCTCTTGAGGAGAGGAACTCTTATTCTTGTTGGTATGTGCCACTTACTTTTAGCAGACCCTGCAGCTAATGTATGTTTAGTGTTCATAAGTGATGGCGATAATAAATTTCCTATACAGAAATAATACCTTGAACTATCTATCGTAGGACAGGGCATAGTGACATGAGCCTTTAATCCCTGCGCTGGAGAGGCGGATCTCTGAGTTCTAGGCCAGTCTGGTCTACATAGTGAGTTCCAGGCCAACCAGGGCTACACCATGAGATCCTGTCTGAAAAACAAGAACATGCCTTTCTATCCTTTTTGTTACATGTTCTCTTTCTTAGGTGTGGATTCATTTTCTCCCTATAGCAACTTGGGTACCAAGGCGTTGTGTTGCTACCTATTTCTTTAACATAGCCCTATCTCCCGATGGCTGAGCACCAAGCCTTGAGAGAATTCTTTTTGTTTGTTTTTGAGACTGGGTCTTTCTTTGTTCAGTCTGGCCTCAAACTTCCAGACTCACATGATCCTTCTGCCTCAAGTAGCTGAGCCCACATGAGAAACACAATAGCCAGCTGCCGGGAGAGAGTCCTTAGTTTTGTGTTGTCTCGTCTTTGGGGGTGGGCTGCCTGAATGGAACCTCATTCCTTCTTGTTCTATGCCTTCGCTAAGGTCAGCAAAGATGCCTTCTGCCTGAATCGCTTCTTGTTAGTCAGCATAGTGCTGGGACACCACGCACATGGTCAGCCGGGAAACCAGGAAACCAAGCGGGTGGGGGAGGGGGCGCGTGAGACCGGGGCCAGGAAACAGATAGCAGGTTAATCTCAACTACGTCGGAAGACAAAGGAATTGATGGCAGTGGATGAATGTCCAGGATAGTTAAAAAACGAGGACTAGGGAAATGGCTCAGTCAGTAAGGTGCTTTGTTACACAAGTACAGAGAGCTAGTTTGGATCCCCAGCGACCCACTTAAAAGCTAGGGATGGTGGCGGGCGTCTGTGATTCCCAGCACTGGGGAGGCAGAGACAGGCAGATCCCTGGAGCTCACTTGCTGCTGCCAGCCTGCCTGAATAGGTAAACTCCAGGTAGCGGGTGACTGAGAGAGACACCTAATATCAACTTCTGGCCTCCACAGAATGCACACGCACACACGCACACACCAGGACAGACTCTGTTTCAGTGGTGGTGGTACGTAAAGATCAAAGGGTAATGCATCAGGGTTAACCCAAAGCTTTGCTAAGCAGGGAGTGGATGGTGCCGCCTTTCACAGAGGTGCGGCCGGGGAGAGGAAATGGGGGGCGGGGCAGAGCGGATGTAATTCTAAACATCCCATATAGAGACTGATGTCCACCTCAGGCTGAGATCTGACTGGGGAACAGTGACTTGGGAATTATCAGGTGTGATTAAGTCCTTGAGGAAAAGGCATGACTTCGCCCCCAAAGAGAGCGTTAGGTGGGAAACCAGGGCTCTGTGTTCGAAGACTGAGCAAAGCCAACCTCATTTATTTCACTAAGCTGGTCAAGAGTCACAAAATCTGACCAGTGACCGAATATTGCAGGATAGCGTATTCCAGTCAAACCACAAAGGAATTGCTCTAGAACTGGAGTTGGAAAACAAGTTGTGGCTTTTCTTGGTAAAGTCTCATTTTCCAATTGTCTTCATAACTAAAAATGGATGTGTTTGTATGGAAGGTGGCATGTGGACTTTACAAAAGATTTATTTTGGGTTCCTATTAAGAGGCAAAATGAATCCACATGCACGCTGTCCTTCTCACACACCACACCATTCTGTTATGTAACATAGAATGTTCCAGAGAACATATTGTCCACACCAGAAACTATAACTCTGTCCAGGAAAGTGACTGTAAGATCCTCAGTGGTGGTTCAGGGGGACCTGGACTTTGCTTTTCCAGTGAGAAGCATTTATTTGAGAGAGAGAGAGAGAGAGAGAGAGAGAAAGAGAGAGGTATATAAAAATTTGCACATCTCTTTGAAGGGCAGAAAAAGCCTCCAGGGATAACGAGGCAGTGATCCAAGCCCATGCATTCCTTGGCCCTTCTTTATATACAAACAGCAGACGTTGTCAGTTTGCAAACAGAGGGAGTTAAACCATTTAGCATCAGTTCACCTTCGGCCATGTCCAGAACTATCCAATAGTGTGTGACCCATGCTCTCGGAAACCATTTGATGTGTGACGTTTCCAGGCCTTCACTATGGCTTATTGTTGGCCTCAGGGCACAAAACAAATGTCTTGATGATTCGCTTTTAAAAGTTGTTATTTTGTATTAAAAGACTTTTAAGGGGCTCAGCATTTGCAAGCACATGCTGGCTGCTATTGTGGAAGACCTGAGTTGAGTTCCCAGCACCCACATTGGATGGCTCACAACTGTCTGTGACTTGAACTCTGGGGAATCCAATGTCCTTTGGCATCTCTATTCACATGGCACGTACACACACACACACACACACACACACACACACACACACACTCATAATCTAAAAAAAAAAGAAAAAAAAGTGATTCCTTAAAAAGGACTTTTCAAAACCTAAATTTAGACTCATCAGAAGTAGAGAAAGTTTGAGATGTACAACACCCAGGACTGTATGTGAAGGCCAAGTTCTCATTCACTTAAAAACACTAGGATATTTCCACTCCCCAGTAGGGATGCTGAGTAGGGGGGGCCGTCCTTTAGCTCTACTATACAGATTTTTAAAAATGAAATAATGATTCTCCCCAACTGTTTACTGTCAGACTTGGCTCTCTGGAGTCTACACTGTGCTTTGCTTTCCCCGTCTCTAGGCATCCTCTGAGATGCTTGGTGACGTTACCACTTGACAATGTGCACCAAGGGTGATGGCAGAATTCTCCAGAAACTGCAGATCATATGTCAAATTCGGCTACATCAAGCCAAGAGCAGCCATTACAAGCTCGGGAGGTTTTGAAGGGTAAATGGTAAATGTTTAAAACCGTGAGAGCAGTTGTCCTGGTAGAGAAATCCTAAAGAAAGAATCGTGTTGGGTTATGGAGGAGACCACCTAGTGGTACTTTCTGTAACTTGGTCACCTGCCTTGGGACAGCTGAGCAAGAAATAGAACAGCCAGTGGTGTTGAGTGAGGTGTTGGCCACTGAGTAAAAGCCACTGTGTAGCCTCTGGGTCTGTTCTCTGGTTTTCTTTAGTGTCTGAGCTCCCAGGCTGAGTTGGATGTGGCTTCTACCACCTTATCCTGGAGCTCAGTTTTCCTCTGAGTATTGTTCAATTCTGTGTTTTAATTTCGTCTACTTATTAAACCAAATACAAATCTGAAAATGAAAGAGAGCGAGATTCACTTGGGAGTTTTTAAATATTTGCCCAGTGTAATTGTGGCTCTTGCTTTTGACTTTATTGTAGCGACCCTCTTCAATCTGTAATTAGGAGACATTCCAAAAGTACACGGACAGTGAATGGTTTCATATCCTGTGTAGTTCGGCCATTATTGGTTTACTGTGTGTCAAGTAAACAAAGTAATTAAATAGCATCCATAGGAGGATGCTTTTACATTGTCAGTCATTTGCGGGATTAACAGAGAGCAGGATAAAGCATATCTTGAAATAAAGTCTGGCCCCACAGTTGACTGTGCTGTGAGGACTCTCACCTTAAAATTCAACCCTCTTTCATTTCCTGTGCTTTCAGGGTGGTTTTAGATACAGCATCCCTTCTTTGGGGTTCACGTAGAAAAAAAGAACTTCATTTCTCTGGTAGCAGGCATTCAGCTAAGATTACAAATTAGGAAGGTACTGATGACTTGGTGGCAGTCTGCTGAAAGCCCTATAAAAAGCACAGAATCTGAACATCTGGAGTCACCTTCTGGCATGGGGAGAACACACCTGCTGTTTTCCTTGGGATCCCAGAGATCTGCATCTTGGTCTGTATGTCTCAAGCTAACAATGCAGGAAGATTTAAACATACAGCAATGGCTTACAGCCCGCACCTTATTTTCTGAACTAGCTGAGGAAGAGGTTCCATCGCAACCCTACCCTCCTCTGCTGACAGGCTGTAGGGCCTAGCTAAGTCATCCATATCCACATTCACACCCCAGACTCTCCGTGTTGCCTCTGGGTCTTTGCTTCTCTTCAAATGAAAAGAGAGATGAGCAGGGGACATGGAAGGGGACTGTGAGGGCGTACCCAGCCAGTTCTCCTCTGATCTCCTTCCAAGTCCCCATGCTCTCGGGGAGTTTGGGGTCAAAACGTTTAGGAAGTTGATGATTCTGTGGGATTTGATTTTCTAGTCTTGGAGTAATTAATATGAATCCCAGACTTGAGTGAGTACCACATTCTTGCTCAAATTATAAGCCTGTGCATAATCAGTAAAGCTATACTAAAAACAAAAGCTTCGCAGAACCCCCAAGTGCCTGTTACCCCCCTCCATGATGACAGAGATAGTCCAACAGATGTGTAGTTGAATGTGTACCATAGCATGCATAGGCTCGGGAAGCTCCGCCATGTCACCAAACCTAATGAGCTTGAAAGCATGGTTATGATGGTTTTGCCAAGAAAGGATTTTCAAATGCAGGAAGGTTTACCAATGAGTGGGTAACGGAATATCACTAAGAGACTGATGTTCATGCCACCTTACTCTTCAGGAGATAGTCTCTTTGGATATACTAGAAATGTGGCAAGGTCAAGGAATGAGGACCATCTCCGAGCCAAGGTCACAGGAAAAAAGTTTACTTTGCAAAACTAAAACCATTTCACAAAATCAGGGTTCATAAAACTACCTGCTTAGGAGTTTCTCTTCTCTGTTTAGTTTGGGTTAGGGAATCTTGACATTTTTTTTTTAAGTGTGTAAAATTTATGTTTGATTTTCCCTTGATATCAGTCAGATAGCTGTTAGAACTTAGGATGAACAGATTTGAAAAGCCTGACAATATTCTGCTCACACCGTGCCATTATTCCAGATAATTGTGCTGCACAAAAGTCCCAGCCATTGTGTGGTGGTTTGGGCTTTGAGAAATCCATTTGCTATTTTAATAGGCACCAAGGTTTCATCACATGAATTTGAGGCCTTCCATATTAGGCTTTTTGGATCACATGAGGTATTTGGGGGAGGGGGGACTAGTTGAGTGCAGAGGCTTCTTTAGGGCAAGCGGAGTGAGGAATTCAGTCACATGAAGTCATCCAAGAGTAGCAAGCCCAGGCAGAAAAACCTGGCAGCCCTTTTCCCATACCAAGCCACCTGAGCTATTTCCTGGGCTGCAAACAATATTACGGAAATTACACTTCCCTGCCAAATTCACCACACCTTGCCAAAGCTTGGTACCTTGGTGTTGCCTCCAGAGTCATTACGGCTGTTTAGCCTATCTTCCAAGAAGCCTTGTGAAGGAGGGCAAGGGGTGGTCATGTGTCTGTTTTCACAGATGAGTGGGAATGTGCTTCTCTTCCCTGGTGTGCAAAAGGATGCTTCTGTCACACACACAGCGTACTGTGAATGATTGCCGCCGTGAAGCAGCGTGTGAGGGTGTAAATCACGGAACTGGGACAAAGAGTTGGTGTTTTGCTTCGTTTTCTTGTGTTTAAAACTAAGGTTAAATACTTCAGCATTGTGATTGACTAGGCCTAGAAATTAAGGTTGTGCTTGACTAATCATTCTTCACTGAAGAATTTTCCTCTGTTTATCCCTTAGATGTTAATAATGCTGCTAACTTCCATATTATGTACACTCTATCAGTTCTTCCAGCAGCCCTGGGAAATCTTTGTTTACCCTGTTAAGTAGATGTGTGTATGTGTTGAACGGAGAAAATGGGCCTGCAGATGTTAAAGAACCGGCTGTTTTCAGAGTAGTCCGAGAGTTTCTCAGTCCAAATTCCAGTCTTTCAAAATCCATATGCCCTCAGAGAGCAAGATCCTGTGATTTCTCTTAATATTTTCCAGTCAATGGTAACTAAGATTTACTAGATATATGTATAACATGAAAGAAAAAGTTGCTCAACGGGAAGTTAGACTGTGACAAGCCACAGCACCTCTTCCCTGCCAGCTGCTAAACAGGTAAGGATGAATTCCAAGTCATGAAACATTACGGCGTGGCATATTCAAATCTTTCCAGTGCTTTACAAAGCTAGCAAACAAATGCAGTGTCTTTGATGGACTAGCACGCATATGTCCTGTGCATTGTGTGATCCACACGTACCTGAATGAGTAAGATACTGACGGGGGCCTCCTAGGGAGGGACAGAGCCCGGGAGCAAAAGGAAATGACTACCTATCAACTGAGTCTTCAGCTTGGATCCAGAAGCTTCGGGAGAGAACTGAAAGCCAATCACAGGAATGTTTGGTAGAAGGTCGGAGCTGGATGGAGCAAGGAGGCCAGTTGCCTGAGGCAATGGAAGGGGTGTGTGTGTGTGTGTGTGTGTGTGTGTGTGTGTAGATCGTAGCTGGAGAGGACGAAGAGCAGAGGGAGATATGAATATTCTGCTGCTATACTCC